>NW_007233124.1:39895-59303 GCF_000164805.1 Carlito syrichta
AATGTTGCTTCAACATCGAGCCACATTTCATATGAGGATAAAAATTTCACTTCACTCATCAAGTACGATTCAAGAAGATCATGAGAATAATATTGTTTTATATTTAGCCCTGTTTTTACCCATTCTGTTATTCTTCTTTCCTTTCTGAAGTCCCTGGCTTTCTTTTGCCATCATTTTCTTTCCCCCCCCCCCCCCCCCCAAAAAAAAACCATCGCTGAGTCTTCTCTGACATTTTCTCAGCCCCTCCTGCCAGTGCCCTCTGTTGCCCTTGGGCCATCCTCTGTTGCCCTGGGGTGGCATCTCCCTTCTGTGGAATCCGTAGGCTTCTGAACATGTGGAAGCAGACCCTAGCAAGTATGTACAGACAGAACCTATTCCAGGGACACTGTGGCCTGTCACATGGAGCCTGCGAGCAGCAGTAAACTTACTCCAGTAGGCCTGCTAGGGACACCTGTTCTAAACACCTCCCCAGGTGCACACCGGGGCTTTCACATGCTCCGCTCTATATCTCACAGCTCAGGGCATCCCCGCAGTAAGGAGAATGAGGCTGAAAGAGCCAGAGATTGACTCCAAGCCCACAGCTACCAACAGAAGGCCTGAGACCAAGCCCAACTCCAGCTGAAGCCCAGGCATCCCTGTGACGGCAAGGCCAGCTGCTGGCTGTGCCCTCTCAAATGCACATGTTCAGATTATCCATATCGTACACTCAAAAATGGTCATCGTCATGACGCCTGTGACCCACATACACATGGGAGGCACGGTACCAGGTGCTTTACACGTCATCCCAGGTAACCCCATAGCCCTACACGGGAGACACCATGTTATCCCCTTTTGACAGATGGAAAGCCTAAGGGACAGAGATCTTTATGGACTGCCTGAGGCCAAATAGGCACTGAGTGACAGGCTCCAGACCCAAACCCAGGCAGCCTGCGCCCTAGTCTGAGCTCTGATGTCTTGTGAATGCCATACAGAGGAACATCAGCCCAGGTCTGTGCAGCTTTGGCATTTGTCCTCCTCCTGCCTGACTCACTTCCACTGGGCACAGTTTGTATGATTAGCTTATATAAGGAAGGCAAGGAGGGTGCCCTTCGCCCAGGTGGTCTTTGGCAGCTGTTTTTGGTCCCTGAACTGAGCCAAGATCTCCTTCTCTGAACCTCCCCGAGAGAATTAGGGAGCAGCCCCCTGGCCTCTCCCTGCACACGCCTGACTTTTTTCTGCTTCTCTCCTCCTTCCCTGCCTCCTCCCTCATCCCTTCTGTCCAGCAGGCCTCCTGTGCTGCTTCTTCCTTCTCCTCTGTCTCCTACTGTGTCCAGCAAACTAAAGTGGCCTTCACCCCCGAGGACGGCAGTGCCGCTCAGGGCCTCGGTGTGTCTGTCTCTAACTCCTTTCTCAGCCGGCACGGCAGCTTGCCCGTGCCCTCGGTGAGTCACTCCCTGCTCTTCTTTACTGGGGAACCGCGGATGGGTCATTCCTTTGACTCCTGCGCCCCAGACACGCACTTTGGTGCCCACACGGACCCTGCCTTTCTGCAGGCCCCCGCACATCTGTGGGAAGGCTGTGAACAGTTGGTTCTCTGGGGCCTTCAGGCCTCTGGGAAGTGTCTGGCTGGGGCAGGGTCGGCATGGGGAAACGAGAGTGGCCACATGTGGAGTGTCACCACTGTGGCATGTACTGGCAGAGGCATCTTGGCCTTTTTATTCCAATCTACTCCTGGACCTTGGATCAGCTCTCTAATCTAGGTTTTAAAAGGAACATAGCCAGGTGTGATGGCATGTCCCTTTAGACCTAGCTAATTGGGAAGAGTGCTTGAGTCCAGCAGTTTGAGTTCAGCCTGGGCAACATAGTAAGCCCCCACCTCACAAATAATAAATTTAAAATAAATAAAAAGTAATATTTCTCACATAGGAAGCCAGGCTGAGGGGAGCAGACTTCAGCAGTGCATGACAGTTTGACTTTGAGGACTGTGTCAGTTTGCTTTTGCTATGTAACAAACCACCGCAGAAATTAATGACTTGAAACAATAGCCACTTGTCACTGCTGAGGACACAGGGAGCAGGATGGTTGTGCTGACCTGCCCAAGTCATGGCTGATTTTGGCTGCACTCACTGACATCTCTGGGACAGTTGGGCAGACTGACTGTGACCCACGTGGCCAGTCGCCTCTGTCATCCTGGCCTGGGCTTGTTCACATGGCAGCTGGCAGGGTTCCAGGAAACAAGTGGCGGCTGCGAGACCCCTTGAGACTGAACTCAGAAGCGGCAAGAAATACCTTCCCTTGTGGTTGCTCCTTCAGATTTCAAGGCCAGCCCAGATGAGGGAACAGGGGTAGACATTTTCTCCTGATGAGAGTTGCGCCTGAGTTGCCTTGCCTGGGAACTGGGCCCAGGAAGGACTTGAGCTGCAGCGGTTCTGTACACAGCTTAACTATTCAAACATCAGGTGCTGACACTGCAGGAGGCACTGCTTTGCACTGGACTCTGCAACTGTCCAGGAACCTCCCTTGAACCTGTTCAGATGAAGCTCTCAGCAGCAGGGGAAAGAAGGCTGCAACAGTTGCATGTCCCAATGAAGGTCATTGTGGCCTTGGTTGAGATTCCCTCCTCCCCGGGCCCCAGTGTCTCTCCTTCAGGATTAGACTTTTACTTGCTTCATATTTTGTGACTGTGAGAAGGAGATAAGACAGTATGAAATGGCCAGGTACATAGTAAGCTTTGAAAGTATATTGCCCCTGTTCTTTCTTTTATTACCTTACTAATGAGAGTTCTGGATATGAATGCTTCATGCGAGAGTTGGGCAAACGACTTAACCTATTTGGTTTCTTTCCCCCTCTGTAAATGGTGAGCGTAGACTTGGGTGACTTTTAAAGACATATCCATGCTCAGTTCCCGGTTTGGTTTTATCTGGTTTCCAGCTGTGCCCAGTGTTGGCTGTGCAGTGCCCAGGGGCAAGGCGGTGCTGCCTGTCATAAACACCTTGGAGTGTATTCTTCCACCGGGTGCTGGGGCTTGTCTCTTTAGAGCCCTCAGCAACCCTGGCCATACTGGGAAGCCAGATACCCCCTCTCCTTGTGTGGCCACACAGACACCCTGGGTTTCCCCAGAGCACCTCTGGAAACCTCCTTTCACAAATCCTGCAAAACTTGGCTTTTAGACAATCCTAGCTCTTGAATGGTTGGTTTTTGGGTTTGTTTTCTTTTCCCCCTCTGAGTTTCTACAATATCCTCTTGGAGCAGTTAGAGGTTAGAGGACTATAAATGAACTGGACTGTTTTCTGCAGAATTAAAGAAAGCTTGGGGGCATTTTAATTAAGTCTGGGTGTGAATACATCATAGCTTTTATCCCTGGGACATACGAGGGTCTTAGGGCATCTTGTGTCTAAAGTTCTGTGTTCTTAGCACCGGCTCCACCAAAGAACCCAAGGGGAGGAGCCAATAAGGTGCTTTATTTCATTAAAAGGAAAGTGCCTTGGGAGCTGGCAGTAGCAACCAGATGTTTGGAACACTTGACAGCTGATACGCTGAAACCCCAAGAAGTGGTTTAGTGTCATGCCAACCTATTCTTCTTATAGTCTCTGGATAAGTTCTAAGATGAGCCCCAGAGATAGGGCTTTGGATTACCATCAGAGCAGTCCTTCATTCCCGAATTTCCCCATCCCAGTGTTCCTGGGCCCAGAATGGAATTCCAAAGGAGGGCCACTCAGAAATACAGCAGTTGTCAGATCGGAAGACACCTCACGTGGCTTTTGGGACAGTGGCCTGTTACTGCTACTAAAAGCTTCTAGCCTCTGATAACCTCTGGCCAAGGGAATTTGTAGAGCAACGAACCTGTATCACACAATTGAAAGGAAGTGGGTGCTGAGAAGTATTCTCGTTTACCCTTGGGTCCCAAGGTGAGTTTAATTCAACAAGCTCAAGACACCGACTTGTATGGATCAGGTTGCAAGAGTGAGGAAGATGGCCCAGTCCCCAAGAAGAACTTGCAGTTCAGCAGGAAGACTAAGACAGCGTGAAAGAGATTCACGTTGAGGCGGGTGTGAGCAGAGGCACGAGAGTTTGTCAGAAGAGACCTCGTGGGTAGTGGAGTGAGGACACTATCAGGCAACGCTTCATGGGGGGGCAGGTGCAGAGCTCTGCTGTTGCTTGAAGGACAGTTAAGATCTCAGGAAGCTAAAAGGCAGGGAGAGCCAGTCAAGATGTTCCCTGCAGAGGGACTTGCCTGAGGAGTGGGGACCAGGAGGCGTCCATTCCAGAGAGCCATCTCGAATGTGGCATTTAGGGAATGAGGTCATTTAGGGAATGAGGTCGTGAAGCAGTTGCCAGCCCTCCCTCTTTCCCCCAGGACCCCCTGTCAGGAAAAGCCAGTCCCCATGCCTGTAGGCTCCTCCCTCCTAAGCACAGCCTGCAAGTCTGTCTCCAGGCAGACCCTCCCCCTGTTCTTGGGCACACTGCCCCACCCTCCCATCCTCTCTGGCTTCAGTTCATCTACTTGGCTCCCTGTTCAAGGGAAGTGTTAGCTCCTGGTCCACAGAACCCCCTTTCTTTCCTGACTTGTGCCATAATCCTAGGAGACTTGAACACAGGCAGATATCCATACCCAGACACGTAGGGTATTCAGACCAGCTTGATGAAAAAAAAAAGCATTGGAGAAAATGAATGAGTGACTGAGGCAGGAAGGATGTGGAGAGGCGGGTGCAACCTTCGTTGGGCCTGGGAGGCCAGTGCTGTGGTCCTGATTCTGCCAGGCCTTGCAGGGCCTGCTGTGTAGGGACCCTATTCAGGATCTGAGTGCTGGCCTCACCATCCCTCCTGGAGACAACGAGGCTGCCCGAGCTTTCTGATGTGGTGCTGGGGCCTCTTCCTGTCCCCGGATGCTCCCTCAGTTGCATGCTGGGCTCTTGTGCGCCCTGGGCTGCCTGCCAGATTCTCATGGCGCCCCAGCCCTCCCACCCTCCATGCCAGATTCCCACAGCCCTGTCCTGTGCCTATCCTTTCTCTGGCTCGCATTTCCTCTGCTTCTGGATGCCAGTAGTACACATCTTAAAAGCTTTAGGGTTGCTCCTGTTTACTTTGCCCTAGACCAAGAGAGCATGGAGAATCTCAGTGACCATTAGGGTTGCCTGTGCCTGTTAGTGTTGGCATTAAAAACAGCCCCCTTCCTCCATTCACCAAACTATTTTCTTGTATATTCTTTCCTTGCTAACTGTAAGCTATGAGTACTAACTGTCACCAAGAGGTCTCTTTGGATGCTAGAAATCTGTTGAAATACTTCTTCGCCATCTTGGCTTCCAGAATGAGTCTGGATACGTAAAACTACTTGCAGACCCAAGTTGTCAGTAGAAGTTGTATTGAAGTGTCTATAATAACTATCGTTTGTTTTTGTTTTTGCTTGTTTGTTTGTTTTGAGTCAAAGCCTCACTCTGTTGTCCAGGGTAGAGTGCAGTGGCATGATCATGGCTACTGCAGCCTTGATCTGCTGGGTTCAGGTGATCCTTCCATCGCAGCCTTCCAAGTAGCTGGAACTACAGGGATGTGCTACCATGCCCAGCTAATTTTTTAATTTATTATAGAGATGAGGTCTTGCCTAGTTGCCCAGGCTGGTCTCGAATCCCTGAGCTCAGGCAGTCCTCTTTCCTTTACCACTCAAAGTGCTGGGATTACAGGTGTGAGAAACCGTGCCCAGTTATTGTCATTTGTTTTGTTTTTGTTTTTTTTTTAATCTTCAAAAAAAAATCTTCAGGCTAAGAAAGTCAAGTGTATATATATCATCTTAGGGACTTCCTTTTTTTTTTTTTTAAGTTGGAGTCTTACTCTGTCGCCCAGACTGGGGTGCAGTGGCACACTCACAGCCACCCCAACGTCATCAACCTTCTGGGCTCTGGCAATCCTTCCGCCTCAGCCTTCTAAGTAGCCAGAACTATAGTCCTGCACTATCATGCTTGACTAATTTTTTATTTATTGTAGAGATGCAGGCTCACGCAATCCACTCGCCTCGGCCTCCCAAAGTGCTGGGATTATAGGCTGAGCCACCGAGCCTGGGCCCCCTTCCCCCTTTTTTAAGGGTCTGCAGAGCAACTGACATACCATTCTGGGCAAAATCATCATTTTCTGCGATGTTGGACCCAGGTTTCTGTGCATCAGCACATATGATCTTAACAGAAGGCCTGAGCTTCCTGCAGGCGCCTGGTGCCCATGCCCCTCCCCGTGCAGCAACCAGGGCCCACCCACCTCCTCGAGTCATATGGCAGGCCTCCAGCCCCACCCGTGCATCTGCTTCTCTCTCACTTGCTCTTTTTCTCCCTCGCTTGCCCCAGTCTCCTGGCCACAAACCATCCTGGCAGATCGACCCAGCAGCCGTCACAGAGACCCTGGGCACAGTGACTGTGGGCACAAATGCCATAGACATGGTGACCAGCCTGTAGGCCAAACAGCAACGGGGAAGGTGTAGGAGGGAAAAGGGAGTGGCCCATGTGAGGGAGGCGGAAGACAATCACACGGGCTCTTGGTTGCGCATGCCCCGAGGTGTCTGTCTGCCTGTTGGAAAAAATTAGTTCCTGCTGTCTTCGCCTTTGTCCCTTGTTCCTCCCCAGTGTCATCTTCATCGGCTTCCTGTCCTGGTCAGGGCCGAGTCACACTTGCAGTGGGGGGAGTGTGGAGGGGACGTGTACATGGGCAGAACCCAGGACCAGGGGAGGTGTTTCTCAGAACACAGGCTGGTCTGACTGTCCTCAGAGCGGTTGCCTTGTGATGTCAGCGTGGAGCACTCCTCTTCAAGTGAAGGGCGAACTCTCTGTGTCCCTTATGTGGGGAAGCCATCTCACTGGCGCATGCTCCTCCTGGGCCTGGGGCCGCTCTTACATTACATGGTGCTTTAGATCTCAAATCATGGACTCCTTGACTCCCCCGTTCTTGGGGGTTTAGCAGCACAGCTCGGTCTCCAAGTCCCAGTCTTGCTTTCCGTTGGTCTCTAACGACTCCTGTGCAGGCTTCTCTCCTCGCCAGACTTTGAATCCCTGAGGTCAGGAATCAGGGCCCCTCTGCCCTGTCCCGTCCCTCCTCCCCCATCCCTGCTATTCTGTGAATGCTTCTGTCATCCCCGCCTTGTGTAACACCACGTACATGCATATGCACAGTCCCATGTCCTGCTGATACTCACAGGCCGCTAGCCTCCAGCAAGCCCACGTCTCTCCGACCTGCCCTATCATCCCTTCCCCCCACTCCACCCCCACCCCCGGTCTCTCCTGACAGCCACTGTGGCCTCCTTACTGGCCTTCCTGCTTTTGCATGCAGATGTCCTCCCACCCAACCCCAAAGTGTTGCCTTCTTCCTGCAGAACCAGGGCCAGCATTTCCCTAGCTCTTCAGAGGCCCTTGTAACTGCCTCTCCCTTCACCCTCCACCCCCTGGCCGTGGACCTGTCCCCTGTACACCCTCCGTGGCTCTCCTTGCACAGATTCCTCATTGCTCCCACGAATCCTTGTTTCCCCTCTCCCCCCTTCTCCTTCTCCATCATGACCTCTCTCTTCTCTTTACTCACTGTGTGAACCTGCTTACTCCACTCCAACCCACTGGCCTCCTCTTCCTCTTTTTTTTTTGAGTTGAAGTCTGACTCTGTTGCCCAGGCTGGAGTGCAGTGGCACACTCCTGGCCACCGCAGCCTCAACCTGCTGGGGTCCAGTGATTCTTCTGCCTCAGCCTTCCAAGTAGCCAAAACTACAGGCACATACTACCATGCCCGGCTAATTTTTGATTTATTGTAGAGACGAGATCTTGCCAAGTTGCCTGGTCTCGAACCTGTGGGCTCAGGCAATCTACTCGCCTCGGCCTCCCAGAGTCCTGGGATTACCAAGCCCAGCCATGGTCTCCCCTTCCTCATCTGTGCATGGGAGCATGAGATTGTGAGCAGGAGAGGAAGCAGGTATGTAAAGGATGTGTGGTACGCAGCCAGCGTTTCACAGAGAGGGGGCATTGCCACCAAGTTTGTTATCACACTGGGTGAGTTGCTGCCTTCCCTTTCCTTTGCACCACTCAGTGCTTCTCCTTAAGTTTGAGTCCTCTGAGGATAGGGACTGGGCTTTGACACATTTGCAGCCTTGGCATGTAGCTTAGCACCCAGCTAGCAAGTGGCAGTTGCTCTGCAGCACCAAATGGGCCAGGAGGATCCTGAGTCACCCAGAGGTAGTGATCAGTGACCAGGGAGGCCTCTCCCTCCACCCCCAACATTTCAAGAGCAGTCTAATGCTGACTTGTCACATGCCAGCCTCTCACTCTCGTGAAACAGACACATCGGTTGCAGGCTCTGGCTGAGGACCTGTTTTCGTCCACATTTTCCTTCTCTGCTGACCCAAGAGGCTGTGGTTACCACGTCTGGCTTGAGTTTCGTAGGTGGTTCCTGTCTGCAGAGCCTTTGAAACACAGCTTGGCCCCTGCAGTGTGTCAGGGCTGTGCTTCCCGCCCTTCGCAAAAGACCCTGCATGCTGCACTGACCCAGCAGTCTGCTCAAGTCCAGACTGGTGGAAGGAGCCAGTGCCCCTTTCAGGTCTTCACACCTCTCAAGGAGCCGCATTTGGAGCCACATTTGGAGAAAGCCCCAGCTCTGGAGGAAACGGGTACCACCTGAGCCCAGGAGTGAGCCTGTCTTACCCTGCTGTGGATAACACAGGGCGTGCCCATGCCAGGAGGCAGGACTGAACAGGGCCCTGACAGCAGGAACAGAGCTTAGAGTGCCTTGTCTTGGGGGCTTTTAGAAGCAACCACTCTGACTCAGCTGTTTGTACCCCTTCTAGACTTTCTGAATCTTGTCACTGTCGCACCTTGCTGCAGCTGTACTTCCAGCTCCATCCATGTCAGGTACCAAGAGAACCTGGGGTTCTCATGAAGGTCATGTGGTGACATGCACCCCCTAAGGACACAGTTCTGCACACAGTCACTGTTCCTTTGCTGCCATGTCAAGTTGCTGTCTCCTTCCTTATGACTTATGGTAATGGCTTACCACAGTTCTAGAGATGAAGGAGCCAGCAGAAAGACACTAAGTCGTCCTTCATTCTTAAACTAGAACCAAGATTGGAATCTAGATCCCCATCAAGAAACGTACAGTGGCGGGTTAACTTTGTTGAACTGCTTAATGCCAAATAAACGCTAAGGCCAGGCGAGATCGAAAGGAAGGTCCATAGGCTGGACGTCGAGCAGCGTGTATCTGTCCTTCGTGTTGTGACACATTACATGGCATAGCTACAGGCTCCAAATAAAGTTCTAAGAGTAAGTATACATTAGAGCCTGTGTCGTGCTGTTGAAATCCAAACTGAGTAAAAATAGTCCCATCAGATTTCCAGCACTGAATTTGAATCCTTTTTCAGTCTGCACTAAGTACTTCCATCAAGAATTGGTGCTATTCAGATCAATACTTGGCAGACCTAGAAAGCATCCTAATGTGTTTTGCAGTTTTTTGCAAGAGCATAATTAGACACAAAGCCATTGGCCAAAATGTAGGGTTTTCAAGAAAGGTCTTGGAATTCAGGTTGTAGAAATATGTCACATAAGAAGGAACTTAATAACTTTTGCACTCACCCATCTTACTGCCTAAAATCCTCCCAAGCAAAACATTTTGTTCTTCAACATCCTTAGTTCTTAGAATTTTCAAGTGATTTTTAAAGATAACTCAAAAAAAGAGAGGATATTTTTTGGTCTCGACACAATGCCAATGTTGCCTTTCTCTGATGAGATCAGTGCCATCTCCTCATTCACACTATGACCCACAGGCGTGCTTCCTTGCCAGGAACAAAGACACTGTGGCCTCTGTGGCAGATCTCAGGTTCAGGTGTTTGTGGCATTGGCCTTGGCTCTCATCTTTTGTCATCACGTGAAATGTAGGTATTGCTCTAAATTAACACAAGAGCATCCGAGAAGGGGTGCTGCCTCTAGGCCTAAGGAGGAGCCACCCAAAGGACGGCTTTTGTAAACCAGCAGTTAACTGGGACCAGTAAGGAGAGAAAAGACAAAGCCAGGTGTCTCCCTTCCAGTTGCCAAGTAGAGTAACGAGGAATGTTACCTAGTGTCTCAGGAGGGATTGTAGCATGTCTACATAAGAACCAAATGATACAAGCTCCCCAGGCAACTGTGTGGGTGTCAAGCTTGACTTCTTTCCAAAATGGATAAGTGAGGCCCACACTGTGACGCTCCTAGCCCTGGTTGAGGGACATGTGCTGAGGCCAGCACCAGTGTTGAGCTGTGGTTCCCAGTGATTCTCTGCTGGAGAGAGATGCCCAGACCACACCAGCAAAGCAACTTCTCTTGAGTGTGTTTTCTCACAAATGCAGGATAAAAATTTAAGTCCCTAAACCAGCTGTCCAATACCTTATCTATTTTGCTAAGTAGCATCCCAAGATTCTGAAATCATAAGCCTTGCTGGAGCCAAGATTTTGCAGTAATGACCAATTTCTGGCAACTTCCCTCCTCCCCAAGTACATCACCCTGACAGTGAGTCCATTGATTGACATGATCATGTTTCCCTGTCATTGGTAGAGCTGACAGTTCTCCAAGGCTTGGAGCTCAAGTCACCGTGAAGCAACCATTCCCATCAACTCCCCTCCACCTGTGAGTTCAGCTCTCAGCTCCTGATGTGCAGACTGCCTTCCCTGCACCTGGGATCCTGGTCCTCGGAGAGATTAAGTAGATAGGCTGTATATTGAGGACTCAGAATTGCTCGTGTAAAGATTTGCTTCCAAGCCAGGCATGGTGGCTCACGCCTGTAATCCCAGCACTTGGGGAGGCAGAAGCAAGAGGATTGCCTGAGCCCAGGGTTTTGAGACCAACCTGGGCAACTTGATGAGACCTCATGTCTACAATAAATCAAAATATTAACCTGGTGTAGTGGTGCATACCTGTAGTTCCAGCTACTTGGAAGACTGAGACAGAAGGATTGCCTGAAGTAGCCATGTTTGTGCCACTGCACTCTAGCCTGTATGACAGAGTGAGACTCTGACTCAAAAAAAAAAAAAAGAAAGTTGTACTTTGCATTAGACAGGGTAGGCAAGCTGCTATAGCAAATCCAGTAAAGCTGGCCAAGTGCAGTGGTCCTAATCCCTGCGCTCTGGGAGACTGAGGCAGGAGAATTGCCAGGAGTTCAAAACCAGCCTGGGCAACATAATGAGGCCTTATCTCTACAAAAAATTAGCTGGGTGTGGTAGTATCCACCTGTAGTCCTAGCTACTTGGGAGACTGAGATGAGAGAATGCCTGAGTCCAGGAGGTCGAGGCTGCAGTGAGCCAGGAGTGTGCCACTACATTCCTGCCTGGGTGACAGTGTGAGACTCTGACTCAAAAAAAAAAAAAGATCTCCTATTTTCAGGGCCTAACCAGCTTCAGGTAGCTTTGCCCTTTAATGAATTGATCACAAGCCAACACATAAGGTCGTCTAGACTCCAAAGACTCAGTGGTCCCGTCAGGTGTGTGTTTCCAGTCGAGCCATTACCGATTCCATCTTTTTCTTCCTGCCCTAAGATGCTCTGGTCCATGCCTGCTTTCTGCATCCCAGCTTATACGTTGAGCCTCCGCTCGCTGTTCACGGCATGCCCGGCACCACAAAACACTCTGCTGAGGAGGCTGCTGTATCCTGAGAGCTGTGGGTTGGCATGGGGAGGACCTGCCACATGCCCAGAGTATGCCTCAGTACTTCAGAGCACACGGCCCAAGTGTGACACAGGCCAGTCCTACACCCTCTTATTACGCGGTCAACCATCCCAGCCTGTCTTCATCGTTACAAGAAGGATCATAAGGGCACTTGGTGGAGACTCAGATGATCCATGCAAAACCCTTAACACCCCATCTGCCCTGCAGGAAGTTGTCTTCTTTCTCATTCTCATGACAGAGTCCTGGCATTTTGACTGATTGACCAGGGCTGACATGGGAGGCCAGACACCCCTCTCCTAACAGCCCACTTGCGCTGGCATCCCTGGGTCTTCTACAGAAGTTTGCAGGTCTCAGACAGGCAGCCCTTCATGTTCTGAAATGCTCAGCCCAAACAGTCTAATGCAGGCTATAAATAAAAGTTTCTGGTGCGCGGAGAGCAGCAGCTCGTCAGAAGCAGAGCCCCGCACCAGCCAGATCCTAAAATAAACCCCAGGCTGTGGCGAGGCGGCGTTTCTGTGGCATGGCCCAGCCTGCCTGTCTCCCTGCCCCTATTGGGGACGTATGCCCTTAAAGGGCTGACAGTATGGCTCTGGGGAATCATTAGAGGCCTGGACTTGGGGAAAGTGGCATGATCATGAGCTCTGATGCAGCTCCAACATCTGCAGAGCCCCAAGGGGCACAAAAATCTTGGTCCCTTGCATCTCCCCGCCCCCTGGAAGATACTTTTCACGCTTGGCTCTTGTCCCAGCATGACCGCATAGCTTGAATACCAGAGCCCAGCTCTGACCTGCAGAGGGAGGGAAGGGTGGGCGGGCCAGGCCCCTTTGTCCAAGAGATGCCGGCTCTCCTTCCTGTTTCCTCCGTGGCTGCCCCCTCCCCTTAGCAGTCCATACACCTGATGGCATCCCCAAGCCCCCTTCCCCAGTCTCTGGACCTGAACCCACAGCATGGGTGAAGCCTGTCTCTCACCCCTTTCACGCTCCAAGCTGGGATGCTGCTATGTATGAGTCAGGCAGTATCTCAGGCACATAATAGACTCAGCAAATATGGATCCGATGTGTGACTGTGTTGTTTAGAGTGTTCCTGGATTGGTGTTTTGGAGGGCAGAGAGCACGGCTGGCGTTGGCTGAGAGCCCGCCCCTCCGGCCCTGTGCTGAGGCCTTGTGTGCAGTACTCAACACCTCGAGCACCCACAGAAACTCTGTGCAGTAAGTGCTGTCACTTCCATCCCTGTGGGAAAGATGGCAAGCCGGAAGCTCTTGCCCTAGGTCACAAAGATAGAGGCGCTACAGGAGCCAAGCCCATGTCTAGTAACTCAAGAATGTACACTCAGCAGCTACCCAGAAGAGGCACTGTGGTATAGAGTCCGCCCCCTGAGTTTGTAAGATTGGAACCTGTTAAGACCAGGCGCTGTGGCTCATGGCTGTAATCCCAGCACTCTGGGAGGCTGAGACAGGATTGCTTGAGGCCAGGAGATCAAGACCAGCCTGGGCAACATAGCAAGAACCTGTCTCAACAAAAAATAAAAAATTAGCTGGATGTGGTGACACACACTTATAGTCCCAGCTATTTAGGAGGCTGAGGCATAACTTGAGCCCAGGAGTTCAAGACTGCAGTGAGCATGATCACAGCACTATCCTCCATCCTGGGTGACAGAGTGAGACCCTATCTCAAAAAAAAGAAATCCTGCTAAACACGCTGTATGATCAGTTAAGAATGCTTCTCAAACTTGGTACATTTTGGGATCACACAAAAGCCATTTGTGTCCGTATAAATCAGGTACCAGATGAGCTTTTGTGGGGGATCAGTGAAGAAGGTGGCAAGATTCCAGAAAGAGGTGGTGTGGAACGCAAATCTTTGCCTAGGTAGCAACAGGTAGGTGGATTTGAAGGCAAGGCTACAGTTGTCTGTTAGCTAATGTCGTGGCAGCACCAGGACATTGGCAGTGAGCATCAACACCTCTGAGATTTGTGCTCCTGCAGAAGACTAAAGCCACTGTCTGAAACAGTCACGTGGGGGTGCTCTCAAAGCAGCCTCCAGCCCCATGCGAACGCACACACTCCCCTCGCTGTCTTCCCTGTGGACCTGCCCAGCCTGCGAGAGCATCACTCCAGGCAAGCATCCTCGAAGGAGTGGAGAGCCCAGGAAGTCAAGCCATTCATTCCCCGCCAGCCAGCGTAGCTGAGTACTCCGGCCTGCCGCTCTGTCTTGGGTACCTACAGTTAGGGGGTTAAGAAAAGCCCAGGTTTTCTGAGCAGGGCATTTGGCCCCAGCCTCTAGAAAGGAGTACATGAATGGAATGTCACTTGTGGCAGGTACCTGAGTGTCCAGTGTTAGATGGCCATGTGTATGGCACTTTCAGGGATTCATTTCACCAAGGTCAAGGGTGGGCCTTGGGTTTGTGAGTTAGCTGGGGAAATAAACATGTGAGAAATCAGAGCCTGAGATAGGCGTGGTGGGTCTGATGTCAACCAGCAGCCACTGGAGCTCACAGGAGCAGGAGAGGTCAGTCTCATGAGGTTGGAGGAGGAGCCTTAAACTCTGGTCTTTGCAGCCAGGGAGGAGCTGCAGCCATCCACACAGCGGACCAAGGAGGGTGGTCTTGTCCCTTGGGTTGTAGCAGCTCTTTGTCCAGGTTAGAGGATAGCTTTGCAAAACTGCTTAAGGATGTGAGTAGCTTTGGCCTCCTGTTAGTTCGAAACTTCATTTTATTCTTCCTCTTTTTCTTTATTTCCATGGCTTCTGAAAATCCTGTACCATGGCAAATGCAGAGAACATTTGCATGAGCAACATGCACATTTGTGTTGTGTTTGGCTTTCCTCAAGTCCTGGCCTCTGTAGTGGGCAAGTGAGCCCTGCAAGAACTCTGGACATGGCCTCCCCAACGACGTTCTCCCAGCTCCCCAGGACAGTAGCAGTGTGGTGGTAGGCCTTTGCAGGGCACGATGACATGGTCAGGCTCTCAACTGATGGCCGCTAACCTGTGATCCTAGAACTCCTCTGTCCCTCCTCTAGCAGGAGAGCCCTGGCTTGGGGGTGCTCATTGGATGGAAGAAGCCATAGGCGTCTGCTGTCATTTCTGTGTGGGATCAGACTTTTCTCTCGGATCCAAATTTGGGCGAGTGTAGCTTTGTGGCTCCAAGGTAGGATCGGAGGTGTTGTAAGATCGCTTCATTTGTTAAAAAAAGAAGGAAAGAAATAAGATTGAGTAGTAAGGGAAACTAATGCATAGAAATTTTTAGCATTTGATAGCACAATTTTTCTTTTTTGAGTTGGAGTCTCACTCTGTTGCCCAGGCTGGATGCAGTAACATGCTCCCAAAGTGCTAGGATTACAGGCTTGAGTCACCACACCGGGCCCAATAGCACAATTTTTCTAACCATTTTTTAAAAATCTTTTTGAGTCAGGGTCTCACTCTGTTGCTCAGGCTGGAGTGCAGTGGCATGATCACCACTTACCAAGACCTTGACCTCCTAGGTTCAGGCGATCCTCCCATCTTAGCCTCTTGAGTATCTGGGATTATAGGCACATGCCACCATGCCCAGCTATTTTTTTTTTTTAATGGTAGATTTGAGATCTCGCTGTATTGCCCAGGCTGGTCTCAAACTCCTGAACTCAAGCAATCCTCCCACCTCAGCCTCACAAAGTGCTGGGATTCCAGGCATGAGCTACCACACCCAGCCTTTTCTAAACCATTCTTAAGACTTGTGTCCTTCCCTTCCTAAGGGATTTGAGGTGGATTCCAATGTTAAAAGGTTGTGGTGTATGACTCTGAAGGGATACCGAATGAGTAAATGCAACACTGATGTCGAAGGTAGCCATGAGGCTCCTCGAATGACAGGAGGGCAGTAACTGGGCTCTGCCGGTGTGATTTTCTGTTCCAGTGGAGCATGTGGCCACTCGAGCAGTGCATGGGATTTGCTCCCCTTTGGGGCATGGGGAGCTGTGCTCCGCGTCCTGCTCTTTAGACAACTCTGAGGACAGTGCTGGTCAGTCTCCAGTCTCGAGGCCCTTCTCAAGGGAGGCCACGCTGGGTGTGGGGGAGTGCGGCGGCCAGAGGATGGGGGGCTGGCTTGACATGATCAGTGGTCCCTGCTAGAGTTGCTGTGAACAGCCTGTCTCAGCTGCTTTGAATCTAATGGCTTTTTCTCTTGTCTGTTTTTTCCCTCCCACATCCTCGTTTTGTTGTGTCTTCTACCTTGCTTTTGTAGTACAAGTCTGTGTTTAGGTCCTACTCCCAGGACTTCGTGCCTCACCACCAAGCTTCCGTTCCACCTTTCCTTCCGCCTACCTCCTCTTCCTCTCCACATTTCCCACCTGTCTACCAGTCTCAGAGCTCCGACTTAGCGGAGCCCACCGTGGCCAGCCCACCTCCCAGCACCGTGGACGGGCCTCTCTCATCTTCTCAGGAGAGCAGCTTTCATGGGAATACTGTCTGCCTTCCTTCTGAAACCTCTTTCACTGACTCGGTGAGAACTCAGCATGCACACATCTGCACATGGGGTGGCACACTCTTTAGAAAGCAGTGTCACTGTTCCTGAAAGACACTATCCTCCCTTCACTAGCAGGAAGGCTGCCTCAGCATGTGCCCATTGGAAGCATGGTGAGACCAACAGCTACAGAAGGTCACGTGGCACCATGGCAGCCCCGCATCTGCAGAACAAAATTGAATCTTTTATGCAGTTTTCTCAGACTAGGAATCTGATTTTCTACAAATGGATTAGTGACCATTGGGAGACAGGAAATTATCATAAGCATAAGGTAGAAAACACTTGGCCGGATATGCTGTCTCACACCTGTAATTCCAGCACTTTGGGAGGCTGAAGCGAGAGGATCGCTTGAGCCCGGGAGTTCAAGAACAGCCTAGGCAAGCAACACAGTGAGACCTCATCTCTACAAAAAAAAACCAAATTAGCCAGGCCTAGTGACAAGGGTCTGTAGTCCCAGCTACTTGGGAGGCTGAGATGGAAGGAATGGCAGAACCCAGGAGGTGGAGGCTACAGTAAGCCATGATGGTGCCACTGCCCTCCAGCCTGGACAACAGAGTGAGACTCTGACTCAAAAAGAAAAGAAAGAAAACACTCCTTGCTTTCTGTTTGGTTTTGTCTTTAGAGAAAGGCACAGATACCTTTGGTTTTGTCTTTAGAGAAAGGCACAGATACCTTTGTGAAGTGACAGAGCTCCAAGCAGTTGTGTGTCCCGTCACATGTGGAGCCAGGGGTGGGGGCCTGGGTTTCTGCCCCATCGGATGCTTCTAGTGTTTCCTCCAAACCCTGGAAGTGCTGCCTCACAGGTTGCTCTGCAGCACAGAAAGTTGTCTCCATAGTGTCCTACCATGCCTGGCTTACCCCTGCAGTCCCCACTATGGTGGGGCCATCTTTCCAGGACATTTTGAGCGGTCCTGGACCCCTTTGGAGAAGACCCGGCAGGAAGCACTACCGTAGAGGCAGGGGATGGCCAAGGGGGCTCTGTCCTCTGACCCTGGGGAACACAGAGCACAGGCTGGCACTGTCTTAAGAAAGTAGTTTCCTGGTCAGAGCCACCCCAGCTGACTGCCCCCCCTAAGCTGGGAGGGCTGGCCAAAGGGCCTGGCCCACGTGTCTTTCCTCTCATCCTGTCTCCCCCAGAGTGGAACCACCAGCGAGGAGGCTGGGGAGGGTGAATACGTCAATCTGTACTCCTCCAGCCAGAGCGGCACGGAGCCGGCTCCCCCTCGAGGAGTAAGTAACCTCGGGTGGCCTCTGCACTCCTGCTCCTGCATGTGGCCTGGCCTGGCAGGGGTTGGCCTGGCCTCCCGAGGCTGCTTGCCCCACACCTGCTTCTGTCTGGCCAGGCCCCTCCTGGTCACCAGCAGCCCCAGTCCCCGCGGGCTTGCATAGCGAGCTCTGCTCCATGGGAGAGGCTGTGGCTTTCAGGCAGAGGTCTTCCCTCTGCTCCTGCTTCAGTGTGTATGGCACTCCTCAGTCTGGCCAAACGGGTCTTCTAGAGTCTCCGGGAGCAGCGTGGCATGCGGGCCCTGGCTGCATATCCAGTTGCTGTCTTTGGGACTTCTATCTCTTCTAGCATTGAGCTCCATCTTCCATCCCTCACCCGGAGGGAGGGACTCTACCAGCCTGGCCTTTCAGGCCCCTGTCTCTTTCCCCTAGCATGCTCCACCATTCCTTGCCCCCAAGGAAGCAGAGTGAGCCTGGCAGGTAGCCCCTGCCGTGGCTGTGCACACCTCCTTCCTGAGTGAGTGGAATTTCCCGACATGGTCACCCTGGCCACATTGTTGTCCAGCTCCTGACAGTCGAGGTACAGCAGTTCAGTTGAGCAATCAGCTTTCCAAGTTTTGCTTCGGCAAAAACAAGCAAATTCAAAAGCTTTAAAAATACCTCTCCCAGAAGCCTGAACAGGACAAGTTCCTCAGGGAAGGCCGCGAGGACCCAAAAGGCTCCCAAGATCAACTCTGAGGGGAGGGCCCCACCCATTAGGATCTTGGTCGCTCCTGTCAAGGTGGTCTTCCAGCAGGATCCTGATGTTCATACAAGGCAGGCCCTGCTCCTGGCATTAGCAAGTCATGGAACACTGAGGGGTCACCACTACAGTAGGGTTTGACCCTGCCCCTCCCCAGCTGTCCCCTCTGCTGACCTGTGCCTCTGGCGCAGCCAGCTCAGCTTCCATGTGATGGAGTCTGCCTTCCAGGGAAAGGTGGGGCTGTCTTTCCATGGCTTTCTTCCTCTATCCACGATGCTTTCAGGGCTGGTTTCTCTTTGCCTTGAAGCACTCTCCATGGTGATGTCCATGTATTTGTGCCACCCCAGTTCTCTGTCGTGGTCTTAGCTGCAGGCAAGAATGTCAGGGCCATGTCCCTGAGTAGGATGGACCCAGGGGCCCAGGAGAAAGCAAGTCTCTGGGGGCGCCGAGGGGGTTGACACCGTGGCCTGAGCAGCTGGGCCTTCGGGGACTCCACCTGGTTGAACGCTGAACCCTGAAGGCTCCCTTTCACTTTCGTCAGCAGAGTTATACACATGACAGCAGGGTCCAGCAGTTAAGGACACAGGCTTTAGAGGCGCACAGTGCTGGCTTCAGATCCAGGCTCTGCCACTCACAAGCTGGGTAGTCTTGGGCAGGGCCCTGAACATCTAGCCTGATTCTGTATGTGGAGTGAGTCTGGTGGCATCAGCTCATTGTCAAGGTCAAATGAGGGAAGCAGAGCCCTTAGCCAGCGCCTAGCTAAGCTCTGGTAGAATGACTAGGAACAGCCCTCTTTCTTGGTGGAGATGGTCGAGGTGGCTTCGCCTAGATTTGTTTCGGCAGCTGACAGATGTCAGGACTAGAGGCCCTTTCCCACTCTCCAAAGGCAAGACGCCGGTCTCAAGAGGGCTTGGGTTTCCTGCAGTTAGCGGCATTCGTCCTTCACATGTCTGCATCTTGGATTGCTCCCTAGGAACGTGCGCTCCAAAGCCCCTTGCAGACAAGATGACTGGGAAGACTGAGCAGTCCCAGGGCAGGCCACTTCTCCAAACCCCCACACTCGCTTCTCTTTTCAGGAATTACCGACTGGGAAAGATGGACGTGCCAGAGATCCCTCGGCAGCCAGCAGTGCCCCTGGGAAGGACAACAGGGATGGCGGCGAGAGGTAGGAAGTGAACCAAGAGAGTCCCCCGGTAATGACATGTCCACTCAGTGCAGTCTGCTGTGGTGGCCCCAGCCAGGCCACAAACTCACTGGGCCTCCAGTGCTGCACGTTTGTTCTTCCTTTCTCTCTCTCTCTCTCTCTCTCTCTCTCTCTCTCTCTCTCTCTCTC
>NW_007233124.1:59372-70522 GCF_000164805.1 Carlito syrichta
CCTCTTCCCACCCCCTCCCTCAATCTCACTTTCTTTCTTTCTTTTTTGAGATAGGGTCATGCTGTCACCCAGGCTGGAGTGCAGTGGTATGATTATGCCTCACTGCAGACTCCACTTCCCGAGCTAAAGTGATTCTCCTGCTTCAGCCTCCAGAGTAGCTGGGACTACAGGCCCTCTTTCCTTTTTTCTGATTCCCAAAATGTACATGCTCGGGATAGGAACTATTGGAAAGTACAGAAATTTGCAGGAAAACAGGAAATGTTACTAATAGTCCCTCCCTTCAAAGGCTTTAACATAGAGTCTGCTGTGACTTCTGGATTTTCTGCACCTACAAATTATCCATAATGCTACTGTGTTTTCTTTCCCAACTTCTAGACCAGGCTTCCTTAGACTTGGTCTCTTTCAAGTTGATTTATGATAGGGAATGTAAAAGACTCCCGCCCCCACCCCCACAAACTTGTTATTGTGGACATTTCTAGACATATGTGTATTGCGCAGCTAAACCTGTTGCAAGTAAACTGTGGATATTGTGACACTCAGCCCCTAAATACTGCAGCACGCCTCTCCTGGAAAATAAAACATCCTGATTACAATACCCTGGTCACACCTAAGGAAATTTTTTTTTTTAAATCAGAGTCTAACTCTGTTGCCTGAGCTGGAGTGCAGTGGCACCATCACAGCCACCGCAGACTCGACGTGCTGGGCTCAGATAATCTTCCCACCTCAGCCTTCCAAGTAGCTGGAACCACAGGTGCATGCAGCCATGCCTGGCTAATTTTACTAATTTCTTGTAGAGACAAGGTCTCACCAAGTGGTCCAAGCTGGTCTCAAACCCCTGGGCTCAGGCAATCCTCTCGCCTCTACCTCCCAAAGTGCTAGGATTACAGTCATGAGCCACTGTGCACAGCCTAAGAAAATAATCTCATGTCATTCAGTAGGCAAGTCATGTTCCAGTTTCTCACTTAACCCAAAAATGGCTTGTATATCATAATTCTTTGTAGCCAGGATCAATCAGGAGTTGTGCTTTGCATTCAGCCATTCTGTCTCTTCTTGTAACACTTTTCAGTATTAGCATATGCCAAACCTGATCAGGTATGGAAATATGTAGTAAATTTCCCCAGTATGCTCTTACAGAATGCAACATGTTGGATCTGCATCTCGACATTCCCACTGGCAGCCTCACATCGACTTCACTTTTGTAGTAAAGTGATCTTCTCTCGTCAGGTCAAGGCTCGGCCACCTCTGGGGTCTTGGGTCATCTCAGAGTAAGGCAGTGCCACTTGTCATTGTCGGGCCTCACCATGAATGACTGAAGAGGTAGTAAAAATGTAGCCGGAGAAAAGAATGAGAGGGTCCCTGCCCAGCTGCGTCCTTGCCACTCTTTGGTACCATCATGTCAGGTCTGTCTGGTGCATCTGCCCAGCCTGAGGTTTCCCCAAATGCTAAGCAAGCAATGGTGTCTTCTAGTCTAACGCCTAGGACCCCAGGGCCCATGTGCCTGGCAGAAGTAGCTTGCGGGTTCTGTCACCAGCTGTATTAGGCCTGAAAGGGTCATTTTCAGAGTTCCAGGTGGTCACTGTGAAAAAGAAAGTGAACACATTGACTGTTTAGAAACAATTATGGGAGGTTGTCCTTCTTCCACCAAGGCCAGATCCCAGCTTTACCTCGATGAGACAGGCATCAGAGTGGTCCTTCCAGGGACTGGGAGGGCTTCCTCTGTGTCCTCTTACTGAAGGCACATTTTTTACATCTCAGATACTTAGGGTGAAAAAGGTGACCTGTGGGCCAGGTGTGGTAGCTTGCACCTGTAATCCCAGCACTTTGGGAGGCGGAGGCAGGAGAATTGCTTGAGCCCAGGTTCAAGGCCAGCCTGGGCAACATAGTGAAACCTCGTCTCTACAAAATCAAAAAATTAGCTAGGCATAATGTGGGCATCTGTAGTCCCAGGTACTTGATGTCAGCCCAGGGGGGTCAAGGCTGCAGTGAGCCTTGATCGTGCCACTGCATTCTAGCCTGGGTGACAGAGTAAGACCCCGTCTCAAAAAAAAAGTGACCTGTGACCACAAGACCAGCCAGAATAAAACAGAGAACGTGGGAGAAGATGCCAGGGAGAGGTCAGGTGTCTACAGACCTAACTTCTGTTCTCCCCAGAATACTCTAAGCTGGGAGACCCCTCCCCAGCCACCCTCCTGGTCCTTCCCTGAGGAACGTTCTCCCCGTCCTCCAGCACCTCAGAGCCTCACACCTCAGCTCGCCTATCCCCTGCGGGGCCCTCCCTGACCTTTGGATGAGGCATAGGCCTGCCTGTGCTCCTCATGGCGTCTGGGCTTCCCTCTCCCCGCACCGCCCTAGCCACTTGCTTTAAATTCTTCCTCCCGCTAGCAGAGCCCACTGAGGAGCAGGGGCCACATCCGCTTGGTTCAGGGCTTTGTCTTAGTGCTGCACAAAGGACCCCACAGCAAGTCGGCCCCAGAGGAGGCTCGAGGAGTGGCCTCAAGAGCCAGGCTGCCTTCCTCCATCTTGCTTGGGGGTTTACTTCTCTTCCTTGTATGCTGGCCATGCACGCAGTGGGGCTTGGCAGGGAGCGGCCCAGACCATCGCTTACCTCAACACCCCAATGGGACCTTTGTAATCCCAGTGGCATCCCTTCCATGTGCAGACGGGGGATCAAGACAGAGCAGGAAAGGTCCCAAAGCCACAGCCAACCAGTAGCAGAGCCAGGGATCCGGTCCCTGACGGTGTAGCTCGATTCAGGGCAGGCTCGTTCGGGAAGCAGTTCTGACGTCTGTGCACAGGCTGGCACTGCCTCCCAGGGCCTGTCTGATGCTGCAACACAAACCACTTCTCCCTGCAGGACCCCAAAGTCACCAGATGCTATGGAGTCGGCTCAGTCAGAAGAGGAAGTGGACGAGCTGTCCCTCATCGACCACAATGAAATCATGGCCAGGCTGACGCTCAAGCAAGAGGTGAGGACTTCCCAGGCCTGTACAGTCTGGCCCCCAAGGAGAGCATGGGACCGAGGGGAAGTGACCTTGAGGTGTCACAAGCAGAAAGGCCCAAGGGAGGTTGGGGGCTCTCACAGGGGGTGAATTTCAGGGGAAAGTGTACTGCTCCTTTCTTTTTTTTTTTTTTTTTTGCTTTTATTTTTGAGTCAGAGTGTCACTCTGTCACTCTATTGCCCAGGCTGGAGCACAGTGGCACGATCATGGCTCACTGCAGCCTTGACCTCCTGGACCCTCACGATCTTCCTACTTCAACTTTCCAAGTAGCTGGGACTATAGGAGTGTACCAGCATACCCAGCCAATTTTTTTATTTTTATTTTTTGTAGAGACAAGGTCTTGCTGTGTTGCCCAGGCTGGTCTCAAACTCCTGGACTCAAGCAATCCTCTTGCCTCGGCCTCCTAGTGCTGGGATTGTAGGCATGAGCCACTGTGCCCAGCCACTGCCCCCTTCTCTGGGTGCTTCTAGAAAGTTATCTTGGGCTGGTCTTGGCGGCTCAACCTGTAATCCCAGCAATTTAGGAGGCCAAGGTGAATGGATTGCCTGAGCCCGCAGGTTCGAGACCAGCCTGGGCAACTTGGTGAGACCTTCTCTCTATAATAAAAATCAAAAAATTAGCCGGGTGTGGTAGCACAAGTCTATAGTTCTGGCTACTTGGAAGGCTGAGGTGGAAGGATCGCCGGAGCCCAGCAGGTCGAGACTGCGGTGGCCGGGAGCATGCCACTGCACTCCAGTCTGGGTGACAGAGTGAGACTCCAACTCAAAAAAAAAGAAAGAAAGTTATCTTGGTCAAGTTATGTAGTATCTCTAAACCTCAGATGATGGGAGCTATGTGGATGAGATCCATGTGAGTGCGGTGCACAGATAGAGCCTACCTGTGGTGAATGCTCACTCCCATGAGACATTTTTCTTGTTGATGAAATAGCCCCACTGTAGCTTCAACCTCGGAGACACCAACTGATTAAGAAAAATCAAAGTCGAGCACAGTGGCTCAAGCCTGTAATCCCAGATGCTTGGGAGGCTGAGGCAGGAGGATCGGTTGAGCCCAGAAGTTTAAGATCACATAGTGAGACCCTGTCTCTCCCAAAAAAAGGAAATTCAGGCCTGACCACTGTGGCTTCCTTCACTCTGTGCCTTGTCTACAAAGCCTCACTGGTGAAAACAATGCCCCAGTCTGTCACAAAAAAGAGGAAGTTGAGCTGAGAGGTCCTTGGCTCTCCGGAGACTCTGCTGTGCAGTTCCAGAAATGCAAAGGAGCAGTAGCCTTGGCCCCCCAGGAGGTGACTGTTTCTGGGCTTTGATTTGATGACAGTCACATGGACAGAAGGGCAGTCAGTGCCCCGTCCATGCTCCTGCGCCAGGCTGAGCTGACTCCAGGCGTCGCAAGGGGCAGCCCAGGAAGGTACCCACACCTTGGGCCGCTGGGGAGCAGGCAGGGCTGGTGGGGATACTCGGACAGCTGGGCCACTCTGCAGAATGAAGTGACATTTCATGATCCTTGCCAATAATGTGTTGTTGTTTTTTTTTTAATCAGAGTCTCACTCTGTCACCCAGGCTGGAGCCACTGCACCTGGCTGAATGCATCCTTTAAAATGACGTCAGAAGGTCAGGCACAGTGGCTTAAACCTGTAATCCCAGCACTTTGGGAAGCCAAGGCTAGAGTGCCTGAGCCCAGGAGTTCAAGATCAGCCTGGGCAACTTGGTGAGACCTCGTCTCTACAATAAATCAAAAAATTAGCCAGGCGTGGTGGCACGTGCCTATAGTTCCAGCTACTTGGAAGGCTGAGGTGGAAGGATCGCCTGAGCCCCGCAAGTGGAGGTTGCAGTGGCCATGAGTGTGCCACTACACTCCAGCCTGGGTGACAGAGTGAGACTCCGACACAAATAAAATAAAATAAAGTCAGGTCAGGGACATAGATAACCCTGGCTCCTAGAGGGAAACCCAAAACACTCTCGGGGCTCTGAAGTCAGGGGTCAAATACTGATGCCTAAAAAAGCCCGGGAGTCTTGGTGTGTGTGCTACGGGAAGAGGGGCTCGAGGAGGTTTGGGTCTGGCCCCCTTGGAGTTACAGAGCCAGGGGAGTTGAGGGTGGGATGGGCCCAGGTGTTGGCTGCAGGCCAGGTGGTTACAGCCTCCTTTTGCCCCTGTGAAAGCAAGGCTTGCTCCCCACTTGGCAGTTGGTGCATGATGTTCAGATGTCCTTGAGCATCCCTGTGACGCTTTGCACTCCCAGTGAATAGCTCCGAGGGAGAACCTGTGACAGTGCAAGTGTCTCCTGCTTCCAGCTAGGGGACAGGCTCAGATGTAGAGCTGCTTATTGCAGTGTGGGAGCATGAACGTGCTTGGAGATTGTCCCGCTGCCTCCAGGGGCCTCCTGGGCGAGGCTAGGGGTTGTCCTGCCTCTGCGTGGGGCCCCACCCTGCCCTGTTTGTGAGGATGCTCACCTCACCTTTGACCCTGTGGGTCAGTGAGCCAGGGAAGATGGATGACGCTGTGTCCCTGGCTTCCTGTGTCCTCAAACAGTGCTGTGCCGGTGGTGCCGGGTCAGCTTCTAGGCCACCCAGCTCCCAATACAGTCCAGTGTGTGCCTGTGGCCAAGCACAGACAGCAGGTGGGCTGGAGGGCATCACAGCACGGCCTCACTGTCCCTGGGCTGAGGAGTGGAAAGGGAGGGGACTCAGCTCCCCACACTGCAGCATCTCTGTCACATCATCCCTGCCTGTTTCTTCCCCAGCTGACTCTGCTCCTGCCCTCCTGGGCCATTTTGTTACAGGGTGACGATGGACCAGACGTCCGTGGAGGATCTGGAGACATCTTGCTGGTTCATGCTACTGAGACGGACAGGAAAGGTAAGACAGCCCTCCCCGCGGTCAGCGAACTCCCTGGGTCAGGCTGGTCCTGCTGCAGGTGCTGCTCAGGCCTCCAGTGCTGTCCTGTCCCCTACTGGCAGCAGCCATGCACGGGTCTGAACAGCGTTCCTGGTGCTGCTGGGTCAGAGCAGGGAGAGTCCACCTTGGGAGACCGGGAGACTATGTTAAAGGCGGGGCCTGTTCAGTGTCTGTCCTTCATCAGTGCAGGCTGGTGGTGACCCCAAGGTTGTCTGGCACTTGGTGCTTGTAAGCACTCCGTGGATGGCAGTATGTTGGCTAATAGTATTAAAAGTAAGGTCACACATGGGTAGTTTTTTTTCTTTTCTTTAGCGATAAGGTCTCATTCCATCACTCAGCCTAGAGTGCTCACCACAGCCTCAAACTCCTGGGCTTGAGTGATCCTTTTGCCTCAGGCTTCCAAGTAGCTAGGACTACAGGCATGTGCCACCGTGCCCAGCTACTTTTTAAAGTTTTTTGTAGAGATGGAGTCTCACTATGTTGCCCAAGCTGGTCTCAAATTCCTATCGAGTGACCCTCCTGCCTCAGCCTCCCAAAGTGCTGAGTTACAGGTGTAAGCCTCAACACCCAGCCCAGCAGGGGTGGCTTCTCAGGCCTTTCTGATATCGGAATCACTATATGATTCCAGAATTAGACTGAATTTAACTCTTATACACCGCTAGGAAATTCCAGGAGCCTTTGATTCTCTAGCAGTGGCGTCACCATCCTTCACAGGCTGCAGTTCCCACGGCTCAGCACACAGCTGGCCCCACCTTGCTGCCCACTCACAATGGTGTTCGTCTGAGAGTGGGAAGAGTAGGGACTGTCCCGATCCCTATATCCTGTTGCGTGGACTCTGGTCACGAAAGAGCCGTGACTCCAAGCTGAGTTCTGGGAGGGAGGTGCCAGTGACTGGGCCAGGCACAGCCACCCCAGCCTTCACTGCACACCTCAGGGGGCCGGTGCCCACCCCACATCCCAGCTTGCCATACTAGTTTTCTTTACATTTCAAAGAATTGTTTCCAAGATGATGTAAGAACAACGTTAGAGGAAATTGTGGAGGGAGTCAGGCACCCCATCTTGAAACCCTGGCCCAGCCACCTTTGTTTCTGTAAAAGACTCCATCCATCCCTACATTTTTGCAACAGATTTCCCGAAGTATGTTATCCAGAGTGATTCTAGGGATTTCTGGATTATGAGAGTAATACAAAACAAGTTTACACTACAGAAAATTAGAAAAAATAGAGCAAAAAAGAAACAGCTCCCACACACTCGCTGCAGCCCTGTTCTCCCCGCTCCACCATTCCTTCTCCCCTTGCTTGTTCCAACCAGGCAGAGCCCAGTTTTGGACACTTGGGGTTCCAACGTCAGCCATGCCATTAGAGGCTATGCGGGCCACCAGGAAGTCCCTTTGCTTCTCAACCTCAGCCAGCTCAGCTCTTTAAGGGGTGCCCAGTGCCCCGTTTGTGAGCAGATTAAGTGAGATACTGTGAAACCTGCCTGACACGTAAGCAGTGCCCAGGATGCATTCACTGCCATCCTGAAGAGCACCCTCGTTCAGCTTGTCTGCAAGAAGTCCTCCTCTGTGCAGACACGTTGAAACTCTGGCCTCAGCTGGGCATGGAAGCCGTTTTCATTTTTGTCTAAATATGGAGGACTGGAGTGGGAGCTGGATCCGGCCCTCAGTCCTGAAGGATGAGCTCCACCGTCCTGCAGGCCCAGCCGGTTGTGGCCAGGGGATCCCCACTGGGGCAGGGCAGCCCAAGAGGCTTCCCGGCCTGTGCTGACTGAACCTCCCGAGAGGAGGCTCTGTGCCTGCAGGATCTTCGCCTGACCTGATTAATGGAGGGATTTGAGACTTTGCAGAACCGAGGTGGTATCTAGGAAGTATTACAGAGGCTGCACTAGCAGGGGAGAGGCACCTGCAGCAGATGACAGAGCAGGCTTCTATGGCAGTGGCTTCCTGCAGGCCAGAGATGACCCCAGCAGCACTAGCAGCCAAGAGGCCCAAGGCTCAGGCGTGCGGAACCAGCCCACCCAGCAGACTCAGCGGGCAAGAGGCATGTGGGGGCACATTGTCACCACGCCACTCTGCTCTTGGGCAGTGTGTCAGGAACTGCATGGATGAGGGTCAGGTCGGCCTTGGCCTCAGGCTCAGTTCAGATCCTGTCCATCCCTCCAGCTTCCAATACCTCAGGAGGAGAATGAGGGACCATGACACCTGACCTTCGGGGCTATGGGAAGAGTCAGGTGAGCCAGAGCACAGAACATGCTGCGGGCTGATCCAAGAGCCACGTGGACACTCGAAGTGGCATGGCACCACCCATCCCAGATGTCAGGTGATGGCCCATTTGCCATAACCCAGGGCACACAGGTGGTTGAGAGCTCTGGGATCAGGCAGACCTAAACGCAAACCCCACTACACTGCGGCCTAGGCCCCTCGTCTCAAGAGGAGTCAAAGTACCTTGGCCCTCACGGGACTGTTCAGGGCACTGAAGAACACGGCCTGTGTTCAGAGTGTGGCCCAGTGCCCACCAGCAAGTCCTGGCTCCTAGCAATGAAGCCCCTGCAGAGGCGGGTAGACTTGGACCCATTCCAACAGAAACAGGCATTGGTCTGTGCTGGTCCCGTTGCTGCTTCCTCACCTAGCCACTCTGAACACAAATCCAGGTTTGACAGTGAGCCAGGCGGGTTTGGGGGCCCAGGAATGAGCCCGAGCACAGTGCAGGTGGACCCTGCTGTGATTCCCAGCCCTGAGCCCCTCTCACCGGCTGGCCCCACTCCACGCACCTCCCAGTGCAGGAACAGGTGAGGATTTCTTCTCTCATGAGG
Organism: Carlito syrichta; assembly: GCF_000164805.1. Taxonomy (NCBI): domain Eukaryota; kingdom Metazoa; phylum Chordata; class Mammalia; order Primates; family Tarsiidae; genus Carlito; species Carlito syrichta. Next base: position 68,074 of record NW_007233124.1, read on the forward strand.
CCCAGAGATGAAGGAGCAAGGGCAGGGGCAGGAGCAAGGTGTCACGCGCCTGCCAAGCCACACGGCTCAGCTGGAGACCTGGGTCCTCGAGGTCCCTCCACCCAGCAGTGTGGGAAGGAGAGAGGAGATGCAGGAGATGGTCTGTGCCTAGAACCCTGGATTCACACAGTGTGCATGTGCCCAGCCTCACCCTCAGGAGTGGACTGCGGTGCCCCAGGACCTGCTGCAGCTGCAGGTGGAGAGCCTGGTTGTTCGTGCGTCTTAGGCCGTGGCCTGCATTGTAAAAATGCCACTTGGGCCAGGCGTGATGGCGCATGCCTGTAACCCTAGAACTTTGGGACGATGAGGAAGGAGAAGCATCTTAGCCCAGGAGTTCAAGACCAGCCTGAGTAACGTAGCGAGATTTCGTCTATACAAAAGATTTTAAAAATTAGCCAGGTGTGGTGGCACACCCCTGTATTCCTAGCTACTCAGGAGGCTGAGGCAGAAGGATCACCTGAGCCCAAGAGTTCTAGACCAGCCTGAGCTACCTAGTGAGGAGACCCTGTCTTCACAAAAAAATCAAAAAATTACCTGGCGTAGTGGTGCACGCCTGTTGTAGTCCCAGCCACTCGGGAGGCTAAGGCAGAAGGATCTCCTAACCCAGCAGGTTAGGAGCCCTGATCATGCCATGAGCCCTGATCATGCCACTGCGCTCCAGCGTGAGTCTCCAACTCGAGAAAATAATAATAATTCCATTTTCTTTTCTTTGATGTCAGAGGCAGTGTGGCTGGGAGGGTGAGTCACCACTGCAAACAGGCAGTTGTGGTTTTGGCCAGGCTGGGCGCCCTGGATGGCACCAGTCCCTCCCAAGGGAAGGGCAGGGATGGGCTGGAGCTGCCACCCAGTCCAAGTACTGCCTGTGCTTTAGCGTCAAGACCTGGCTGACACGTCTGAACTGAAGACTTTATGCCTGTGATGGTTGAGACCCTCGGAGGCATCAAGCCCAGGGACAGAAGAGCCTCTCGTTATCTGCTCCAGGGGTGCACAGGCAGGCTCCCGCTTTGTCCCTCGCCGGGGCAGACACCACTCATCGCCAACATTCCCTTTCCTGCTGGAACCAGATCTGACCTGGCCCCATAGCAGGGTTCCAGGCAGTGCTGTCATCAGTAGGATGAGTCTGCAAGAGAAACCGATCACATTTCCTGACTCGGAACCACCCTCTCCTTTGAGAGATGGACCGAGAGGACAGATTACCACCCCCCAGGACACGCAGGTGGTGGCAGCAGAGCAGGCTCCCAGCCCGTAGCTCTGTGGCCCTTTCCACTCCCCTCGCTGCCCTCCCGCCCCTCTGCATCCCTGTCGCCCACCCCACACCCTGACAGCATGCCCTGCTCTTCCCTCCAGACTTGGTGTTGTACTGCGAGGCCTTCCTGACCACCTACCGGACCTTCATCACCCCTGAGGAGCTCATCAAGAAGCTGCAATACAGATATCCTTTCCTACCTGGGCCCTCTGGAGCAGGAGCAAGGGGCCTCCGGCCCGCTCAGCCCACACACAGCGAGCACACTGGGCAGCGGTGTGATTGACATGGGCGTCCCAGAGACTGGGGCTCCCACCCGCCTTGGCCATGCTGTGGCCCTGGCCTCTTTGAACCCCAGTCCCTCACCTGTAAAAGGGCTGAGTGAAATAATGCAGGGTGCCTGGGACACAGTCAGTGCTGCCTGGAGGCAGCTGTCATCACTGGGTGCTTCTGAACAAGAGTTAGCAAGAACACACCCCCAGAGAAGAGGGAGCAGAAGCAATGCAGACCCGCACGGTTGGCACCTGCAACTTCCCAGAGACAGGCTCCAGGACATTGGGCACGAGGGGTACCAGGTGTGTGGGGAGCAAGACTCAAATAAACAGCTCCAAGGGTGGGCGCAGTCACCTTCACCGCTGCAGACACCACCGCAGACTGCCACGTCCCCATCTGGAATTGGCTCCTGTTCCCTCGGTCAGATCAGCCCCCTCCAGGCCCACCCTTGGTGAATGTCACTTCCTGCAGTAGTGGCCAAAGAGGATCCTGGGGGACTTGGAAGGACCTACTTCTGTTGCCCATTGCCCCTTCCTCAGCTGGGGACCACCTGTCCCGACCTGCAGGAGGCCCAGGGTCCCCTGCGCCTTGGCTGCCTCCCGGCACATAGCCCGTGGCTGCCATCTGCTGGGCAGCCGCTGCCACCTAGGCAGGAAGTTCTGGGTTCTCTGCTCTCCTGCTGCTTCCTGTGTGCCCTGAGCCTACCCTGTGCACCCAGGCTCTCCTGCAGACCCCCTCGCCTTCGCTTCTCCCCTGCCCTGACCTCAGTAGCCCCCTCTCTCAGGACAGATGTGGACATTTCCAGCTGGCAGAGCCTCAGGCCCCAGCACGTTCTGTCACAGGCCCGGCTCCTTGAAGGGCAGTCGCTCACACGTTTCGAGGACTCGGAGTCAG
>NW_007233125.1:0-7148 GCF_000164805.1 Carlito syrichta
CCTGCTCTTTGGCTACATGTGGATTTGATCATTTGATTCTTGAAGAGAACATGTTCTTTCAGGCCTCATCACCTTTGCACAGGCTGTTCCCTCTGCTTGGAGATGCCCCGGTCATCTGGCAAGAGCTAGCTCAATGTCAGCACCTCTGGGAGACCTCCAGGTCTTGCCCTCTTATTGGGGCTGAGTTTTGTTCTCTTGTTTCATCCCTGCATCAATCACTGCAAACAGCTGATGCAGTGTTCATTTGGCAGACCTCTGGCCATGAGCTCCCCGAGGGTAAGAGTCTGACCTTCCTTGATCTTCGTTTCCATTGGGTCTATCCCAGTGCCTGCCACAGGAGCCTTAGGTGATAGAAGGGCTAGAGGAAGGTCAGCACACAGGCAGGAAGAGTTCAAGTGCTCTGGGCATCACTTCCTAAAGGTGGGGGTGGACCCAGAGTTGGTTACTAAGAACTATCTGGTGAGATTCTGAAAACAAAACAAAACACAGCACATACCCACAGTTCTTGCCTCCTGAGATCTGGCTGGTGAGGATCTCCCATGCAAAGATGGGTTTACCTTTATTACCTTCATTACCTTAAAGCTAATGAAGTTTATACTTCAACATCCTTCCCTTGTACAGCCCCTTCCAGGGCTCCAGGAGCAACTCCTGCAATTTTTTATTCATCATTTATATATTTACAAATTTTTTTTTATTAGTTTTACTGTTTGAGTTGGAGTCTCACTCCGTCACCCAAGCTGGAGTGCAGTAGCACGCTCACAGCCATGGCAGCTTCGACTTGCTGGGTTCAGGTGTTCCTTCCGGCTCAACTGGAATTACAGGCACGCGTTACCACGCCTGACTAGTTTTTTGATTTATTGTAGAGATGAGGTCTCGCCAAGCTGCCCAGGCTGGTCTAGAACCTGTGGGCTCAGGTGATCCTCTCACCTCGCCTCCCAAAGTGCTGGGATGATAGTCATGAGCCACCGTGCCCGGTCTTATATATGTTTTTAAAAAGACTCTCCATATGGAATGAACTCAGGGCCCCAAAAAACTGGATTAACCTCTGGCCTCTGGAGCCACAGTTTTAATAAGCTTGTCAAATGATTGCATTACAGGTTTGGGGATCACTTGCTACTCAATGTGTAATTCACAGACCAGGAGCATCTGCAAAGTATCATGGGTGAGCATGGAAAAATGCAGAATCTCAGGCCCCATCCCAGACAGACTCTGTCTGAATCCACATTTTAAAAAACTCTCTGGGCTGATTCACATGCAAAAATTCACATTCAAAATACAGTTGTGAAGCCCTGCCTTAATAATTTCTCTGAGAGAAAAATATTTTCATCTGCAAGATCAGAGAGGCCTTCTCAGAGGAGGTGATCTCTGCACTGGGCCCTAAAGTAGAGGGAGTGAGTGTTCAGGAGTATTCCAGTAGAAGGAGCAGCAGCAGTAGAATCATGGGGATGGGAAGTGTAAGGATGTGTCTGAGTAGTCCAGGACCTCTGGGCTTGAATCCGAGAACACAACCCCTCCTGGGCAAGTCTTCTGGTTTGGGAGGGAGAGAGACAGGCAGACCCTGGAGGAGAACCCATGCTAGTTAAGTCCTTTGGACTCTAATTACGCAGGAATGTGGAGCCTAGGAGCTTGAGTCCAAAAGATGCGAGAGATCAAGCTGCAGAAGCAAAGCATCCCCTGGGAGAGGGAAGCTGGTCACTGATGTTTCCTCATGCTCAGGTACAGATGGTGGATGCCCAAGTCTTTCCTTAAAGTCAGAGGAGGGAACAAGTAGGAAGCCGGAGAGAGGGGCCGAGAGAATGCATGAGGGAGGTTCACATATGTCTTCCCACTCCGGAGGGCTAGCGGGAGTGCCAACCTTGCTCCCACACTGGGGATGGCACAATCAGGACATTTGCTGACTGTAGCTTATGGAGCGAGGAGTTGAATATGGTCTCATTCGAAGGCTGGGAAGAGTCAACATCAGCTTTCATGTAGATGGAACTGTAGACTCTGTGTCAGACATGGAGAGAGTATACTATATAATATAATAGCTCAATGCCGCTTTCTTACTGATGTGGAAACAGAAGCCCAGAGAGGCCATCTGACTTGCTCATGGTAGCACGGGATGAGAGTAGAAGTATGGGGTCCTATAAACTCCCATCACTCCCCACTCCCTGCAGGCTCTGCCTTTGCAGTATCCTCTGTTCAACTTATTTCTGGAGCCCAAGCAACACCTACCTGCAGGATTGTTAGGCAGATTCAAGGGGTTAATATAGCAAAGTACTGGGTGTATACTAAGAATTGAAAAAGGGCGTGTGATCTTTTGAATCTGAACTCACGCTTCCTCCACTTCTCTACCCTATCATCTGGTTCAAATTCCAACAAATAATAGATTTTCAATGAATGCTTAATGGAAAAAAATGGCCAAAATACCAGCGAAAGTGAAATCCATTATTTGGCCTCAGAGTGAGTTTTTTCAAGGTTTGAGGTCACTTTAATAACACACACCAATAGTAATTTAATGAGCATTTATTATGCGTTGACCACTATGCCAATCATCTTACATCATCTCCTTTAATGCCATCGTAAGATGAGGAAAGGGAAGCTCAGAGACATCGAGATCTTGTTCAAAGTCTCAGTACTGAGAACTCAGCACCAGGGTAAGATCAAAGCAAGCACTCATCTGCAAAGCCTGGTGTGGCTGCCACTGGGAGGGTACTTCCATCAGGAAATGTATGTTTGGCTTCTCCCATCCCCTCCCCACCTCAGTCAATGCTAGGAAGAATCAACATCACCTTCCATATAGATGTCATTGTAGACTCCGAGTCAGAGATGAAGGAAACACAAGGATAATCTAGCTCAACAATGCTGCTCTCTTATAGACTCTGAAACGGAAGCCCAGAGAGACTGCTTGACCTGTCCATGGGAACACAGGAGGACAGTGGAAGCGTTGGGCTCCATGTTAGGTTTTTTGGCTCTTACAGCTCGTGCACATTAAAAATCATGAGATGATGCCTTGTTCTACCCTCACTTCTTCACATCCTGTCCCAAGTGCCAGCTCTCTCCTTCTCTTTCCTTTTTCTTTATACTTTTTGGTTCACCAAGCATTTATTGATCTATTTTTGGGAAGTAAGTTACAGGGAAGATAAAGGAATTTAGGAAGAATAAGTAAGAAAGAATAAGAAAGGAAAAAAAATAGAAAAGAAAGAAAAGTAATAAAGAAAGAAAGAAGTAGGGGGAGAGAAGGAAGAAAGGAAGAAGAGGAAGGAAGAAATAAGAGAAATGACAAAAGGAAAGAAAGAAGCAAGGAAGGAAGGGAGAAAGGCAGGAAGGAAAAAGGAAAGGGAGGAGGGAAGAAAAGGATGGAAGGGAGAAGAGAAAAAAGAAAGGAAGACAGGAAGGAGAGCATGGAAGGAAGGGAAGGAAGGAAGCAAAGAATGAAGGGAAGGAAAAAGAGGAAAGAGGGAAGTAAAGAAGGAAGGAAGGGAAGAAAAACATCAACTGAGCACTTTCTATTTTCTTTTTCTTTCTTTTTTGAGTTGGAGTCTCACTCCGTCACCCAGACTGGAGTGCAGTGGCACGCTCCCGGCCACCGCAGCCTCCACCTGCTGGGCTCCGGCGATCCTTCCGCCTCAGCCTTCCAAGTAGCTGGAACTACAGGCGCGCGCTACCACGCCCGGCTAGTTTTTGATTTTTCGTAGAGATGAGGTCTCACCAAGTTGCCCGGGCAGGTCTCGAACCCGCGGGCTCAGGCAATCCACTCACCTCAGCCTCCCAAAGTGTGGGATTACAGGCTGAGCCGCCGAGCCCGGCCAGTTTCTATTTTCTAAGCATTTAACACACATTAATTTATGTAATTCGCCCAAAAACCCTGTAAGGTAGTCATGACTGTCATCCTCAAGTCACAGAGGAGAAGCCTGTGGTACAGAGATCTGAGGTAAATTGCCCAAGCTCAGAGAGCTGGAAGGTGGCAAGGCCACTATGCAAACCTAGCAGATCTGCTGCAGAGGCCATGCCTGGCAACTGTGCTGTTATTTGTGTCATGATGTCCCCCATTTGCCCTGATGGCCACTGGAAGTGGAGCAGATGCCTGCAGTTGGGACAGCAGTGTTCCTGAGAGTCGTTACAATCTTTTCTCCTTGGTTGTTCAATGGAGAACCATCCTCATGTGGTTTGCCATGGCCCATCAGTGCCCAAGGAGTGAAGGGAGAAACACATCACAGACAGGACTAGCAGCAGAGAAGCCCGGAGTGGGGAAGGAGCACAGGACTTAGAGCCATGAGAGCTGGGATTTAGCTGTGGCCCTGCCACTCCTCAGCCGGGCTGTAGGATGAGAGAGTCCATCTCGTCAACCATCTGCCTCCTCATGTGGGCAGTGGGGACAGCAGTCAATTCCACCGTACCTACTTCAGAGGATGAAACTGAAGTGAAAGTAACCTGCAGTATCCAAGAGCAACACCAAGGTAAAATCAAACACAACCATCAGTCTTCCTCTGCTTAATTTTGTGTAGATGTTTATTAAAAAGAAAGAAAGAAATTCTGTGGGGGTTGGAGTTTAAGATGAGGATCATGGGAAGACCCAAAAAGGAAAGTTTAGGAGATGAGCTCCCAGTAGGACAGGGTAGGAGATGGATTATGTGGGAAGAACCAGAAGGGACCCAGGGGGTGGTTAACTGTTTTTGGATGGTCATAATTATTCATTCATTCATTCATTCATTCAAGTACTTATTGAGTGCCTCCTTTGTATCAAGGACAGTGCTAGATGCTATGGTATAGCGGATTAGGGAACAGCATAAGCCTGGTCCTTACAGAGCCTGAAGTCTGCAGAATGTCAGGCACTGAACACATACATACGGGATTTAAATGCACAGTTACAGACTGTGACATGTGCTATGAAACAAAGGAAAAGAAGGATTTTCTATAAGAGAGAAAAACAGGATTGGGTAGGTGAGGACACACCAGAGGGCTCAGTGTCCCTAATTTTCCCATCCCTCCTCTCCTGACCTCACCAACTACTATTCACAGAGTTACAGGTTTCTGCTCCATACAGGCTTGTATTAATGAGTTTAATGAGTAGTTTTTTTGTTTTTGTTTTTGTTTTTAGTTAGAGTCTCACTTTGTCATTCAGGCTGGAGTGCAATGGCACACTCATGACCACCTCATCTGTAACCTGCTGGGCTCAGGCGATCCTTCTCTCTCAGCCTTCCAAGTAGCTGGAACCACAGGCATGCGCCACCACACCTGGCTAATTGTTTAGATTTATTATAGAGACGCGGTCTCGCCAAGTTGCCCAGGTTGGTCTTGAATCCCTGGGTTTAGGCAATCCTCTTGCCTCCGTCTTCCAAAATACTGGGATTACAGGCATGAGCCACCACCCCCGGCTGGGTAATCTTTTGAATGCCCAGTAAAATCGTATGCACATAACCCCAGGTGTCAGGCTGCCTTTAAAGTCAGTCCTGGCTGCAGCCCCCTTTGGTGGAATTCCTGAACTTCATTATTATTCCTATTTTATAGGTTAAAAAAGATATTCACAGCAGTACAATGATTTGTCCAAGATGATACAGCCAGGAAGTTCATACCAGAGGTCAGGACTTTTGATAGCAAGTCAAAAGCTGAATAAAATCCTAACCTCACAAGTTCCGGGATGTTGTGGTCCTGCCTCTTCCTGACCATGTATCATACACATGGGTCTTCCCAGGACACGACAAGGTCTTTCCTGTTTCAGGGTTATGCATCTGTTCTTCTACCCTATGTCTGGAGTGTTCCTCTTTGATTTTTCACTTGGCTATCACCTTTTATTTTTTAATCATCTTAATTGAAGTATAATTTGCATGAATAAAATTCCCAAGAGTGCAGTTTGATGAGTTTTGGCAACTCTATACATACAGTCATGTTACCACTGTGACCATCACAATATAAACCTTTTCCTTCTGAAGAAGTTTCCTCCTGACCTTCTGATGTTCATCTCCCTGCACCCTGGGCATCCACCAGCTTCCTCCTTTTCATGTATGTGTCAACTTCATTATCACCTCTCAGAGACCTTTGGAAGCAAGGCTTTCTGACCACCATCTCCTAAAGCTCTCCTCCACCCTCTTTTCTGTCATTAGTTTCAGAGATGCTGGCTATTCTCTTTCTAGTACTTACCACAACCATACGCATTTTATTCCCTTATTTATTTGCTCTATGTCTGTCTTCTCCAAACAATGTAAGCTCCATGAGGGAAGAGACTTTGTCTCCATATACACTCTTGCAACCCCAGGGCACAGTGCTCGGCACATAGTAAATGAATGGACGATTGAATGAATGCATAGATTATTGATACTGCTCCCTTCTAGTGCAAGTAGCTGAGGATTCATGGCTGAGTCAGAAATGATTTCTGCACCCATGGAGCTCACAATCAAATGGAAGTCTTGTGACAGGCACACAGATAACTGCTGACACAGATGATCCCTAATGTTTGTGCTATGCACCTTCTGTGTGTCAGGCCTTGTTCTAAGTCATTTACATATATTCACTCATTTAATCCTCATGACAGCCCTATCTGGAAGGGACTGTTATTGCTAATTTAAAGGCGAGAAAAATTAGGCACAATTTGGGGCCGTTTTGCAGGGCTGCCTGATACATGCCCTACGTAAGAGATCCACAGAGAACCGAGAAAGCTGAGGGCGTGACCGGCTCAGACTGAGGTCAGATTTCCAGGGCAGGTGAAGTTCTATCTCTGTGGAAACCAGAAACAGGAATGATCATCTCTGGGAGTTCTATATCGGGTCCAAAATAGTCCTCCAAACCCAGAGGCCGAACTTCCAGGCCTCTAAAGGGGGCTGTAGCCAGATGGAAGCGAGGGCTTGCTAGTACTCCTGTCTCCCGAGGGTCCCAGTCGCCCCGTAACAGCACCAGGGCTCCAGGTGGCCTGGCTGAGACCGCAACTGCAACAACTGGTACCCAGAACACACTGGGAACCCAGGCTGCAGGCAGAGGGACCCGAGCGCCGCCTGGGGATGTGCCCCCTCCCCACGGCAGCTTCCCAGAGGTCCGCCGCGCCCGGCCTGCAGTTCCCAAGTGAGGACAGTAGGTGGCACTGAGGCGTGAGAAATGGCCCTCGCCGGGCCCTGGCTGCGGAGACCCAGCCTGGAGAAAAACGTGGCTGGGCTTGGGCCGCCGCGCCAGGG
>NW_007233125.1:7525-80445 GCF_000164805.1 Carlito syrichta
CCCCCCCCCCCCCGTCCTGTGTCTGTACCCCGCGGGGATTCCCTGGGGAGCGCATCTGGGGTGACGGGGGTGTGGCTTCTGGTCTGAATTTGCAGCGGTGTGGCCCCAGGTCCCAACTCGCAGGCAGTGTCCAGTGAGGGGGGCGGCTGAGGTGACCTCTGGGTGACCTTGGAGTGCCCTCATTCCCTCCCCGGGGCCCTAACCATTCACCCTCCCGGCCCTGGCCGTCTCTCGAGCACTGTGTCAAGCCAGAGCTGCTTCTGCAGGCTCCGAACTCCGGAGGCCCCCACCTCTGCCCCCCTCCTCCTCTGGTGCTGGGTCTCAACCCGCTCTCACCGCCGCTGACATTTTAAAGCACTTTTACTCCCGGGAATTCCTTAGATCTTTACAGCCACCCTGCGAGGCGGGCAGGGGAGGGGTGTTTACATTTACAAAAGAGGCCTCGGCCTCGGGCAGGTGCCTTGTCAAAGGGTGCAAAGCAGGTTGCTTGCCGAGCCGGGGCTTGAACCCCGGCTCTCAGCGCCGGGTCTTCACAGCCGCCTCCGCCACAGGGCAGGAGCAAGAGCGCGGGGGCAGAGCGGGGCTCTCCGTCGGCCGGGTCGGGCCGCGAGGCCTTCCGAGCCTTTTCTGTTTTTCGCGGCGGGCGCCAGCCGCGGACAAATTAATTCACACTATCTTTACATTATGTATAATGCCGCATGATTTTATTTTGCTTCATTCCCGAAATCTTTTACAGTAATTAGTAGCCGAGTAAAATATAAAAATGAATGCAATATAACACTTTAATGGTAATAATACACCATCCTGTCTAATTAATAAAATCTGTTGTTTCCAAGCACGATTATTTATTTGACAAATTGATAGCACACATCCTGTTCGTACCCCCTCTCCCAGCTCCCATCCTTTCAGTTTATGTAATAAAATTGTAGCAGGAAAATAAACAGATTGTCTTCTGACCTGACAAGCAAGTGTGAAATAAACCCCTCACTCAGGGAGCCCTAATTGTTCTCAGCAATATTCCCTAACGCATGTCCCAGTTGGTCAGAAATGAATCCTGACTCGTCTCTTTAAAACAAAAGAAAAATAGTAATAATAATAAATGTATCTCCTTGTTTTAGGGAAAAGAGATTTAGTCCCCCTTGCTTCTGGGTAGTGTTTGTGTCCCGGCAGTTTGAGGAAATGAATTTGGTGACTGTGTTCAGAAATTCTAATGGCCTTGCTAACAGAGCAAAGCGATTGTTCAGGCTCTGCCAAAGGGGTGGCGGGGAGAAAGAAGGGGGGAGTCGGGCTGCTCTGAGCCTCTGCCACTAGAGAACACTGAGCCCACCGCGAAGGCAGCAGGAGGGGATCAGAAAGGGAGCCAGGAGCAGTCAGATCAGAGGATTGTCTTGAGGAGTTAGCAAAAACAAAGCCAGGAAAAGGGGTCAGAAAGGACACCCAGGCCTGGCAATTTTTGTGGGTGTGAATGGGGGGTAAGAGCAGTGTCCAGCATTCTTATGTGTGGAACTTGGGATGGAACACTGATCTAATTTCAAACCCGAATGCATGCTATTTTATGTAACACAGGGACACTTTATATGCGAAGTATGAAAATATGAAAGCAGTTAAAGCTATAAATAGGGCCTCAGAGACAGAGGCAGAGAGACAGAGAGACATGGAGACAGATGGAGAGAAAGAGAGACAGAGAGGCACAGAGAGGCACAGAGAGAGCATGTAAGAGCAAGATGGAAGGAAAAAGAAAAAGAGCGAGACTCACCATCTGCAGGTTATTTTGCGGCATTTTTCTCTGAAGGAGAAATTACGCGATGTGATCTGTGTTTGGGGAAAAGCTATGCTATCCCCAGCTTTCAAGCTACATTTACTGTAATAAAAAAGGGAAAATCTCCAAGTGCACACAGGTGAAAAAAGTCACCCTCTCATGGAAACTGGCCTCAATATGCAGAGATATACACACAAAACACACACATCTGCACACACACACACCCCTACTTGTATGCCCCATGGAGGGGGTCTTCAGAGTCCTTTCCTTTCCTTTGTTTTTTCTGAGTTGGAGTTCACTCTGTCGCCTAGGCTGGAGTGCGGGTTGCATGCTCACGGCCACCCCAGCCTCGACCTGCTGAGCTCTGACGATTCTTCCGCCTTCCTGTGTCTGCAGGCACACACCACAACACCCAGCTAATTTTTTGATTTATTGTAGAGATAAGGTCTTGCCAAGCTGCCCAGGCTGGTCTTGAACCTGTGGGCTCAGGCAATCCTTTCACCTTGGCCTCCCAAAGTGCTGGGATTATAGGCGTGAGTCACCATGCCCAGCCTCCTTTCCTTTTCATAGGAAAGTTCTATGATCCTATGTATGTTAGGCCACACACACACACACACACACACACACACACACAGAATGCAGATACATGTACACACCATAAATATATACACACCCTGCTGTGCCCAGGCCACTGAACCAATGCAGTCATGCCTGTTGGTGGAAATTTCTGGGACACTTCCTGGGCCACTACAGTAATCCCCATCTTCCCTTGAAGTCTTAACACTCCGATCTTATTATCCCCACACCGTTTCCTCTTGATCCGCACCACAGTCCCACCACTATTTTGTGCTAATGTATTATTTTAATGATAATGAAAATAATGATTTAAATAAAATTTGTCCATAAAATAGGCAGTCACTCCAAGCTTTTGGCCAACACACAGGTACACAGTAGGTGATCCACAAGTGCCGTCTGAATACTTTACCTTTTGTAAAGTGCTTCCCTTTCAGGAACTGTTTCAAGGCAAGGGTTACTTCACCTATTTTACAGGTGAGGAAACAGGTAATTGCTTTCCAAGGGGCAACAGTCGGAGTGTTCAATGAAAAATATTTGCTTGTTTGGTGGGTCAGGTACCACTTAAATACTTTATAGGCATTATTTCATTGAATCCGCACAAAAACTGCATGAGATGGGTCTAATTATAATCCCTAGCATTATAGACACAGATCCTAATGCTCAGGTTTGTGTAATTTGTCCAAACGTATACAGCACATTTATAAAAGAACTAGGATTTGAACCCATATCTGTCTGGATTTGAAGTTCCTCAAAGCCATGTTTTAGTTCCAGCTCTGATACTTGTTGGCTGTATTACTTTTGAGTAACATCTCTGAGACTTAATTTCCTCAACTATAAAATGAAGCTTAAAATTCTCACCACCTGGAGTTGATATGAAGGTTAAATGTGACATACAAGAGGGGACCCCCCAAAAAACTGGAATTATCTTTCAGAGAGCAGACCCCTCACAGTACACTCAGAATTTGTCCCTCTGGATCAAATGGTCAACCAAAGTTTTTATCTGGAAGTTTTAGAAGGTTGCATCGTGATTTGTGGAAGAAACATCCCAAGTTGTGGCAAACAGGTGACTGGTTCTTCCACCACGACAACACACTTGCCCATGCTGTGCTGAGTCCCTCATACTCCACCCACTTGATTCACTGATCTCACCCCCAGTAACTTTTTTTGTTTCCCCAGATGAAAAAAGTCTTCAAAGGGAAACATTTTGCTGATGTGAAAGAGGTGAAACAACAAATGGCAGAAGCACCAGAAGGCATCAAAATTGACAGATTCAAGAACTATTTTGTGCAGTGGAACAAATTATTTCAATAGGTGTGTTGCAGCAAGTGGACAGCACTTTGAAGGTAACTGGTGTTAAAAATGCAAGAATAAATACACAATTTTTTACAGATTCCAGATTTTCTTGAATCCCTCCTTATATCTACTGCTCAGCAGAGTCTCTGTCATGCATTAGGAGTTCAATAAAGTCTACTTCTCCCTTCATTTTTCCTTTTTTTCCTTCTTATGTTAGCCACTCCCCCAGAAATTGCCTGGGAGATAACTCAGTTGGTGGGGCTACACCACTGGACACACTTGAGGTTTCAAGCCCTGGTTTTACCTTTTGCAAAAGAAGGAAAATCACAACTGTTTGTGAGGACAAGTTGAATTAAAGCATGAGAGGTCAACACAGTGCTGGGCACATAGTTTGCTAAATAAATACTTGTGAAAGGAAAGAAGGGAGGGAGGGAAAAACCAGGTGAATGGTGTCCAGGTGCTCAAAAAGAACCCACGACCAGCTGCTCTCAGGGCCTGGGGACCCACCCGGCTCTGCTGAACAGTGAGTGAGAATGTTCCAGCGACTGGTGAATGTCCTGTGGACCTGCTCAGTGTCATCGATCAATATGTTTTATGATGGATCTAATTAAGCTCTCTAACGAGGGATCACGAGATAACAATTTATCCCAGAACCATCACTCATTAAAATGCTATTTCAGGAGATGACATCGTTCCAGCTTTAATTGGCGGAGTTCGCGTGACTGGAATCCCTCGGGAGTAGAAATGCCCCTTGTCATTTACTCGTCACCTCGGTGGTGATGGGGCTCAGAAGGGCTCCAGGAAGCACGTGAATTCATCAGGCACTGCAACAGCCTGGGCCCACCTTCCCCCCTGCGATTGTTCTCTGGAGGGGGTGAGTCAGCAGGAGGAGGCCCGGACTCAGAATCGGAAGCCCAGAACTTTAGTCAGCGCCACCAAGAACTAACCAGGAAGACTTGGGAAATGACCACTCTGGTTAAAACCTCAGTTTCCTCTTCTGTCAAGAGGCCGTCCCTGCCTACCTCATGGGTTGTCAGGGCATCATGGAGATGTTTGTAGAACAGTGGAAAGGGCACAGCCTCAGAAGTGAGTGTCTTCAGGTTCAAATCCCTGTTCTCCATCCACTAGCTGTGCAACTCTTGACAAGTTACTTAGTATCTCCGAGCCTTGGTTTCTTCATGGGCAACAGGAATCAGTAATAGTGTCTACTTCAGTAGGATTGTTGGGAGAATTTTAAGACTATTAGGAAGGGGCTGGTTTCTGAGGATCATAGGGACACACAGATGAGAAAACTCGGTAGTTTTCTGGGGGAGCTGTGACACCTTGATTTTGTAGAGTAATATCTGTGTCAAGGACAAATTACAAACCCAAAGATGACCTGAATTGGTCATGGTGGCTATACCCATAAGGGAGGAGGAGGCATTTGAGCCAGATCTTGAAAGAGAAGATCTTTCCTTCCTGAAGAATAGGAGAAATTGCATTCCAGGATGAGAGGTAAGTCAGTATAAGCAAAATGCCTGGCATTGGAGTTAGTGTGTTTAGAACACAGTAGGTCTCCTCTTATTGTGGGGAACATGTCCCAAGACCTCCAGTGAATGCCTGAATCTGTGAATAGTATCGATCCCCATATTCCTATACATACATACATACCCAGGATAAAGTTTAATGTGTAAATTAGGCACAGTAAGAAATGAACAACTAATAATAAAATAGAATAATTATAACAATATACTGTAATAAAAGTTATGTGAATGTGGTCTCTATCTCAAAATACCTTCCTGTACTGCACTGTACTGGATGTAAAGTATGGATTACTTGAACACAAGCACTGTGACCATCCATCTGATAACTCAGAGGGCTTCTAGGTGACTAACAGGCAGAGAGCATATAAGGTGTGGACACAATGGGCAAAAGATGTTTCAGGTTCCAGGTGGGGCCAAGACTTCATCAGGCTATTCAGAACGGCCTGCAATTTAAAATGTAGGAGTTGCTTATTTCTAGAATATTCCATTTAATATTCTTGAACCATGGTTTACCAGGGTTAATTGAACTGTGGAAAGCTGTGGTGCCCTCCCATTGCGGAAAGGCAGAAGGGCCAGCAGGCACAGGCCACAGACACAGACATGGTGAGAGCGCCAAAGCCATTATTTAAAACTAGCTTTTCACTCCCGCCAAAACAGCATCAATCCATTCATGAATCATCACTTAGAGATGCCCACCTCCCAACACTGCTGCCTTAGGAATGAGGGCTCCAATGTGTGGACTTTGGGGGGACACAGTCAAATCATAGCACCTTGCAAAAGTACTTGGATTTTATGATGATGGTCATTGAACCCTCACACAGAGTGAGTTTTGTGAAGTCTCATTCTAGAGCCTGGCCCTCAGAGGAGGAGGAGGAAGGCAGATCTGGGTGTTTCTGCCAACAGAGGTGGCTTGAGGCCTGTGGAGAAGACCTTATCTGTTCACCAAGACCAGAAAGAACAGGAGCCCCGGGTGCTAAATGCCATCCCCTTGTTGGGCACGTGCAGAAACCAAAGTGGCAATGACGCCTTGAATTCAGGACTTCTTTTCTCCCAGAAAAGGAGACTCCGGGTGGAGAAAAGGAAACTAAAAGTTGTTAAGCTGCGGTCATGCATCAGGGACGTTGCATTTAAATTTCACAACACTTGCAAATTAGGTGTGACTGCCCCTATTTAACAAGCAATGAATTTAAGTCTCAGAAAAAGTCAGGGTTTCTCCAAGGTTGTCTGATGCAGATTGTTCATGGGCAAGATGCTTGTTGAAGAATTCTTTGGGTCTTAGCCTTCTCCTTTGATAAAAAGCAGAGCCAGTATCTGAACCATGGTCAGTCGGTCCCAAGCCAATACTTCTATCACTGCATGCTCTCTTACCAAATGTTGTCACATTCAAGATGACCCTCAACCCTCACTGGTTTGAGGGATGGGTAATTAGGCCCATTTTTCAAAGGAGGAGGCTAAGACCCAAAGAATTCTTCAACAAGCATCTTGCCCATGAACTATCTACATCAGACAACTTTCTGATAGAAAACAGAGATGCAATTTTGGTCCAACAGCAATGGTGTTGAGGAACATGCTTTTCTTGGAATTCTGGAATGCTTTTCATGGCCTCATTACAACCTGCCTTTCCATGAGGCCATTTGTCTTCACTCACTCCTGGCTCTTTGATTTTTGAGGGGGTGGAGGAGGGAGATGAAACCATTTTCCTATTGCATAATAAAATGATTCCCTTACCAACAAAAAAGTGAGGGGGGACCACAGTTTTCTATTAAAATGCTTTTTGAAAAAATAGGGGGAAAACAGTAAAAATAGTTGAAGAAAGAATGCACCCTTAAATGTGAAACTGTTCAGAAATACATATTTGTAATAGGATTCAAAGTGTTCATGACAGCTACTACTTACAGTGTTTAAAAAGTTGCAATTAGTACCAAAAGGCTTGGATGAAGAAAACATCATATCATAGGCTTATTTATAAAACAACTTCCATCAGCCAAAGGAAAAATGGACAGAACTCTATTACAAGCTTTTTATATTTGAAGAGCAATTTCTAATAATATATCTAGAAGCCATTTCTGAAATTGACTTAGTGTGCATGATCTGGGATTAATGTTTTCTGCAAAATCACATGCTCGTTTGAACGTAAACATTTTGCACTTCCGTTCCACCTCCTGGTTCAGAAGAATGCCCCTCCAATATGTAAAATAATCTATCAAAATTAATTGCGAATGCCTAATCCAATCAAGTCCACCTCATTAGGCAAACATTTAAATTATTAAGTTAAATAGTAGGATATTTCAATATAATCTTGTTATGCTATTTTTATGGCAGTACAAATGATGTCTGCAGATGGGCCCAGCTTCCCAGCCTCCTCACCATTGTTGATGAATTCACCACCTTCAGTGTTGGATTTCACACATGTATGATATTGATCTGGTCACAATCACACACTCTCCCTCACTCCTTCAGCATTTATGGATGGATCACCTACTATGCGCAGAAATATGTAAGCTAGAGGAGATTTTTGCAACAATCTAGTTGTCTCTTTTGCAGATGCAGAAACTGAGGTTCTGAGAGGTTGGGTGCTTTTCCGTGGATAACAGAGCAAATTTGTGGCAGAGATACTTGCAAAGCCCTGGCTTCCTGATTCTACATACAGCCCTCTGCTCTCTTCTCTCCTTGTGCATTCCCCTGCACCCCCATTTTATTTCAAATATAAATACATGAATCAGATAGATCAGGTCCATGGTGCTCGTTTTAAATAATTATTATTTTGCAAAATTATTCTTTTATTCCCTCTCCCCCCCCCACAACCCCGCATTTGATACAATCTATATTCCCAACCTGGTTACTCTTTGCAGAGCTTTAAATAGCTTGTCCTTTCCAAATTCTTCCAGCCAGCAAACAGCTATTCATAATTCCATATTTCCTTGAAGACCAGCCCAACAGAGATGTGTTTGGACGAAATAAGATCTTTATGTCTCAGACTCCAGCCCCTAAATTAGTCTCTGGGTAAGTGCATGTTGGGAGGAGGAGGGGCAAAGGAGTAAACAAAGGGGAATGAAAGCAGGCTGAGGTCTGGCCATGACCAGGATCCAGATGTCCATTTTGGGATCCTCTTGGAAGCTAGAGAACACAGTATTGTCCTCACCAGATCTCCCCCACTTTCCTTCCCCAAGGGAGCCATGTCCATGCTGTCTAAAGATTCAGACTGTGGAGGCAGGTCTAAGGAACCCTTAGACACCACCCTACTTTTGACAATGAAATGAAATAAAACGAGGACCTTCCCAGTCTTCCATTTTTACTCTCTGGTTCAGATGTAGACAGGGTTCTCTTTTCTTTGTACCCCAAGGCATGGCTGGGACAGAGGTAGAACTATTAAAACAATATTCCGATATTCCTCCAGGGAACTAAGCTCAGAGTGCCATGAATCCGGATAATTTCTACAGGTGCTGCTGATTCTCTGACTCGGGCCCCAGGGACACATTATGACTTTAGCAGGTCCTTGGCAATTGTATCTTCATGAGCTCCTTCCTTCATTTAGATAAATAAACATACACATTAAAATTATAATTTATGACTATATTGATAAAAAGAGGAATATATTAATATCATGCATTATGACATTTTCTTTGACCGAAAATTCCTTTACTTCTGATTTTAAGAAAAGTCAAACCTTTTGGTGAGCCCCTAAATGTCTGTGGCCCTGGCCATTTAGTCAGCCACTATGGCTAATGGATAAATCACTCATGCCAAGCCCAAAGACAGGGAAGCCCAAGGAGAAAGAGCTTCCCACACTGTCTCCATTTGGCAGAGGTGTTCGGATCAACTCCAATACCCTAGCTTTTTTGTATCTTCTTTGTATCCTATCCTCTTATTTTCTGTTTCTTCTCTGGGGACAGATTGAAAACCATTGGTGTCACTCTCCTTACTAGCAATCAAAATCAGACTCTTCAAGGTTATTACTGGAGGGAAATGACCTTTGTTTTTTGTTCTCACAGTTTGATTTCTTCTGTCGCCATACACTGATCCTAGGGGGAACCACATTCTTCGTACCCTAAAACATGGCTCAGCCAGGGTTAGAACTGCCCAAAAAACCTTCCCAAGGAGAAAGTAAACACAGAGAATACTGTGAATTCTTGATGCAAAAGAGCTCTTAAGAACAGAAAAGGTGGGTAGAGGAGGCTCAGCAGAGGGATCTAGGTAGTCTTTGTTTAAAAGGCTGTAGACATGGAAACGCTTACTCACTGCGGGTGGGAGTATCCATTGGTTTGGACACTTTGGGAAATTATTTATCAGTATTTATTAAAGTTAAATATACATGTCTTGTGGCCCAATATTTTTACTTCTAAGTATTAGATTGAGTATTACTGGTCATTTGAAATTGCCAGTATTTGACTTTTTGATGTACAAAAATGTCAATTTAGTTTGATTCAATCTAATATATAACCAACAGAAATACATACACTCTTCAAAAGTCATATATAAGAATGGTCTAGAAGCACCATTTATGATCCAAGGTAACTTGACTCACCTGGAACAACCAAATGCCACCCTTCCTAGAATTTGGATTCAGAACCTGACTTTCTGGATCCTGCCTACCCCTGCTGGTCCTTGATCTTGTCCCTGCCCACTAGCATAGCTACCCATGAACCTGTGAGATTCCCTAGTCGGGTCCAGGGTCCTGAGACTGAAAGTCACTCACTTGATCCAGCAGAAACGTGATTTTTTTCTGTATTGCCTGGTAGGCCCAGGTCTACCCAGCCTGCTCGGGCTTCGCCATCCTTGTGGCACGTGCCAGGAGCATGCCAGCTCCATCTTCCTGTGCTTATGGTTCTTTCCGACTTCAGTTCTGAACGAACTGATCTCTTTAAAGGGATCTGTGCTGGTTCATGTGGAAACACATATGAAAAACGATGTGTCCCTGGGTCACAACAAAGGCAAAATACAGCCTATGCCTTCTCTGCCCTCGAACTCAGCCTTTCCAGGTCCCAGTTCTTCCCAGCACTGTTTGTTGTGTGTATGGGAACAAGTGCCAGGAAAGACAGGAAAGAGAGTTTCAGAAGGCGGCTGTGCAAGTCCACTTACCTTCCAAAGTCCTTCTCATTCAATTCATATGACGCCTCTGGGAACTGGGTATACTCATCCTCTTGGTACTACTGTGGCATCTGGGAATCCAGAGACGTTAGATGCAAGGGCTGTTGTTCCCCCTACATGGGAGGGTGAGGTAGGATGGTGAGGTAGGATGGTGAGGGCTTAAGGAAGAACTGGCCAGCACTCAGGGGCAGCCAACCCCCCTTCCCACAGTCTGCATTCAGCACTCCTGTAGCCCCCACACTGAGCATGGGCATACTCACAGAGCTTTCTGTCTAGTAATCTTGGCTCAGGGCATGGATGTGATCGGTACCCTGAATGAGGCACATGCTGCTTTGCTGGAAGCACAAACCAGGAAGCCATTACCTCCTGCGAGGGGCAAAGGACATTATATCAGCAGGTGACAGTTCTGGCTCCAGCTCAGCCACCCACTCTGTGTGACCCTCTTAAAACGTCTTCCCCTCTCTGGCCCTTAACTTTCTCATCTGTACAGTGAAGAAATGGGGTTCGTTGATGTCTGAGAGCTCTCCCACTTCTAGCACCTTCCATCAGAAGGTGTTCTTTGATCCAGACCACAAGAGACTGGCACCAAATACTTTTTCTCTGGAAGGGAAAAGGCAAGAAGGAGCTTGTTCCCTTGGTCCCTGAATCAAGTGGCATCTGAGTGACAGAGACAAGCATAAGCTTGTTCTAGAAAAAATGAGGGACAGGTAAGATCATTGGGTAACTGAAGGGCCAGGAGCCACCAAGGGCATGGAGTACTGGACAATCAGAAGAGGGCTCAAGGAGGGATCTGATAGGGAAGTGAGAATGGCGTGGGATCTGCAGTCAAACCATTGCCGCAGTCTCTTGTTTTATGTGGTCACCTCCTGGCCCCCAGTCAGCCCAACTAGTTCCTACAACTGAGTTCTTCATCTGGAATTCACGTCCTTTGAAGTTGTTTGCAAAATAATGTGCAAGTGGGTATGAGCCTTTGCCTGGGCTCAGAAGCTTTCATTAGATTCCCAAAGAACTTAGACACACACACACACACACACACACACACACACACACACACACACACACACACACAGTTAAGAACCACTGATTCAACTTGAACACCCTCTTTCTCCATCCCCACCACCTGCAGCTTGGTTTGGGCCATCATCATGGGCATCCCTCGCTGTTGCAATCCCCAATTCCTTCCCAACCAGCCTCTGTGCCTCCAGCCTTATCTTCCTCCAAACCAGCTTCCACCAAGCCCTCAACATCACCTTCTTCAAGCTCTATTTTAACCAGACTCTGTTTATCAGCTTTAGATGAAGTTCTAAGTGTTTTGTCATCTTTCAAGGTCTTTTGAAATGTGGTCCCTCATGCCTTCTCCAGCCTCACCTCCTGACACCCACCTTCCCTGTGTACCTCTAGCTGTAGCCACACCCCACGACAGACATCATGGCTGCTCTATGAGACTGCATGTCCTATTCTCCATGAGAAGAGTACCCTCCCGCCTTAATCTGCAGAAGTCTTAGAATGCAAATGCTATGAGAAAAAAAAAGAAAAAAAAAACTTAGTCTGTTCTGTTCACTGTGCTAGCCCGACACTCAGAGCATCTGGTGCCAGCAAGTATTCAGTAAATACTGACTGTGAATGAATAGTTGACTCTTTCAAGATCTAGATAAAGGCCGGGTACAGTGGCTCAAGCCTGAAATCCCCACACTTTGGGAGGTCAAGGTTAGGGGATTGCCTGAGCCCATGGGTTCGAGAACAGCCTGGGCAACTTGACGAGACCTCATCTCTACAATCAATCAAAAAATTGGCTGGGCATGGTAGCAAGTACCTGTAGTTCTGGCTACTTGGAAGGCTGAGGCGGAAGGATCATCTGAGCCCAGAGGGTAGATGGTGGGGTGGCCGTGAGTGTGCCACTACACTCTCCAGCCTAGGCAATGGAGTAAGACTCCAACTCAGAAAAAAGAAAAAAAAAAGACTTAGATAAAGATTCAAGATTCCTATCCACTTGAAGCTTTCTCTGACCTCCCCGGTGGAGGTGAGCATGCTGTTGAATCCATGTCTCACTGTGTTAGAACTATTTTTATATTATATGGGCTGTGAAATTTTAAGTGCACAGGCCAAAGAGCTTTTGTTTCTTGTATTTTTTTAATATCCTCAACACCGAGACCAGGATGACTGCCACCTACCAGTTGCTCCAAAAAATGCATCTTCAATGGATGAGAAAATCAAAACTCAAATGCCTTAGGCCATCTTTGCCCATCAAAGTCCTGTGCATCCCTCCTTCATGAATCTCTCCCTTCCTGTGTCCCCTGTTTAAGGTGGTTTCTAGCTTCTCTGAGTCCTCCGGACCTTTTGTTGAACTCTTGCTGGTGGACTGACTTCATTCTCCCCAGGGCTAAGAACTTACATGAAGCATTCTCCTCCTAGTCTGCACATCTGCTGAACCCTGGAGACACATCTATTCTGTTCTCTATCCACCCCTACCTTTGCCTGCTAACCCATCCATAGCAGGTGCTCAAAACGGTGAAATGTTATATGGGATAGCTGTTCAGCTGAATGGCATTCCCCCCCACCACCAATATTTGGCTGGAACTATACTTTCCTCCCATTAGACATGTGACAACTTCAGTTCTTCAAAGTCTTGCTTCACAAAAAAAGAAAGAGAAAGACCCATAGGCCAGTATGGCAACTTTGGTGAAAGGATCCAGTTTTTTGCATCCTTTCTGTGGCTACACCTGAAACCAAAACTGCTCAGACAAGAGCCAGCCAAGACCCCCCAAATCTAGGCGTTCACACTTCAGAAGAAATAAAGACAAAGAACAAAGAGAAAAATCATTGTGGGCCGCAGCCATTGCTCAGTAAGAAGCACTAATTATTCTGTGTAGCCTGAATTTTTCTTAGTAGGCAAACTCTTTTGAATATTAACAAATATTTATTTAGGAATTAATAATTGACATCTATTAAAGCATAATTTATGGAGAGTGAATTCCTCTCGGTTTGGGTTCCCACTGCTCTGCTACATCTGGCTGCTCCAGAAATGACTCTTTCTTTTGTTCAAAGCAAGATGCAGGGGAGGGTGTGAGTAGGGGACAGGGACACGCACAGAACAAAGCACAGTAGGGAGGGCACCGGATCAGGAGTCGGAAAATCAGCTGTGGCCCCAACTCTGCCACTCCTATTTCTACAGTCTTGGGAGAATTTCTTGCCCTCTCGAGCCTCTGTTCAAAGGCTGAGAAATAGATGCCTTCATGCCTACCTGTATTTAGCTGGACATGCTTGGTTGCCAGGAAAGAAGCTGTTTTGAGTTGGTTTGAGCAATAAAGGGGATTTGGGGCAAGGAGCCCAGGTCATTCCCTGTGCATGGACAGGGCCAGGCCTCAGGTGCCCCTGGGAGCTCTCCATATCCTCTCTGCTTCTCCTCTCTATGCACCTGCTGGTCCCTTCTTCTGTCTTCAGGTGTCCCCCACTTCTCGGTTCCCATGCAAAACACAGCTGCCTCACAGCTCCTGTGCTTTTCTGACACAGGCTCAACCATAAAAAACAACACAAGGCTGGGTGCGGTGGCTCATGCCTGTAATCCCAGCACTTTGGGAGACTGAGGCGGGAGGATTGCTTGAGCCCAGGAGTTCACGGCCAGCCTAGGCAACATAGCAAGATCTCACCTCTACAAAAAAAAATTGGCTGGGTGTAATAGTGCATTCCTGTAGTCTCAGCTACTTGGGAGGGTATGGCAGAAGGATTGCCTGAGCCCAGGAGGTTGAGGGTGTGATAAGCCATAAATGTGCCACTGCATTCCCACCTGGGTGACAGAGTGAGACCCTGACTCCCTCACCACTTCTGCTCAAAAAAAGCCAGAGCAAATCTCTCTTTTTGTCCCTATTTGCATCTTGCCCCTGTGTGGAGACACGCCCATTACAAAATCATGGACAGGAGTCCAGGATCCCAGCACTACTATTAATTTATGCACTCATTCATTCATATATTCCTTTTCCTTTTTTTTTTTTTTTTGAGTTGGAGTCTCACTCTCTCGCCCAGACTGGAGTGCAGTGGCTGCTCCCCGCCACCGCAGCCTCGACCTGCTGGCCTCCCAGCGATACTGCCGCCTCAGCCTTCCAAGTAGCTGAACCTACAGGCGTGCACTACCACGCCTGGCTAATCATTTATTCATTTAACAACCATTGGCTGAGAGCCAATTGTGTGTCAGGCAAGGTTCTGGGTACTGGAGATAGAGTAGTGAATGAGGCAGAAGGGTGTGTGAATCAAAGAGTTTACTCTTGGGGTAGGCTGTTCCAAGAGATGCAGCTTCACCAGAAGATCAACAGGAAATCTCCCATCCAGTGCTGCAAGGTCACGTGAAAAGCACAAGGAAAGCTCAAAGCCTTTGCAAAATTGTGAGAGGTCAGGGACATGTTAGACATTCTTTTTTTTTTTTTGAGTTGGAGTCACTCTGTCGCCCAGGCTGGAGGGCAGTGGCACTCTCCTGGCCACCGTAGCCTCGACCTGCTGGGTTCCGGCGATCCTTCCACCTCAGCCTTCCAAGTAGCTGGAACTACAGGCACGCGCTACCATGCCGGGCTAATTTTTGATTTATGTAGAGATGAGGTCTCGCCAAGTTGCCCAGGTGGGTCTCGAACCCGCGGGCCCAGGTAATCCACTCACCTCAGCTTCCCAAAGGCACGGGATTACAGGCTGAGCCACCTAGCCTGGTTTCATGTTAGACATTCTTAAGGAATATAGGAAGATATTATAAAAAGGAAGAAAATAATGGAGGGAAAGAAGTAGGAAGAGGAAGAGGTAAATCTGCAGAAATAGAAACAAATAGAAAAGACAGGGAGGTGCATATTTAACAATATAAGAATTATTTTTACACTTGGAGGCTTTGAAACATAAAATGAACAGTGGTGAGCTCTCTATCACTTGGGAGTATTTAAGTCAAAGCCTGATGACCTCCAGTCTCGGCTAATGGATAAGCCACCAATAATCCAGGCAGTACGTAGATGTGGCTTCCCATTCCACAGTCTGGGAACTGATTTTCACAGTGAAATTCAAAGGTCTTAAGTGATGCCACACGTCTGGCCTTCAAGGAGAGAAGTGGTATGTTACCTTTCCCGGCCTCCCAAGACAAGAGATTACACCTCATTTTAACGTTAAATAAAGAACAGCATTTCATCTCCTCTGGAATGCAAAACTGTGAATTTGAGTGAAATATGCAGTTTTCATTATGTTAAAAGATCTACTCATTACAATCAGGATAAGAGGATGTGAATAAGACAAATTGATCACCACTTTAAATGTATTAATCAGCTTGCAACTCTTGTCACCAGTCAAAACAGCACAGCCAGACATTTATTCTGTCTCAGTTGTGTTGTAGAGCCCATGCCAGGAGGTCACAGAATCAGTGTGCCTTCCCCTGCCATTTATGGGAAAACAGTCACAACACACTGCAGAAGTCCTTGTCTGCTTGGAGTTGAACTAAACAGTCACAAAGAAATCCTTTTACTCATGCACAAATATTTATTGAGCACATACTGTGTCCCCGGCATTGTTGAAGGTGCTGGAGATAAGAGCAAGTAGTCAAAGCTGACCCTTGCCCTCCACATTCCCACAATTTAGTCAAAAAGCAGATTTGCGAGGAAACAGTGACAACGCAGTACAACTGGGGATAATCAGTGGTCTGCATGCAGCACTCTAGGACCAGGGGCTAATCTAGAGGTTGTGGTTTTGCTTGAATGGCTGAGTGTGAAGGCTACTCTGTCCAGATGCTGTCTAAGCTTTAGGTCAGGGAGAGCACAAAGGCTCTAGTGAAAAGAGAAGCCAGTTCGTTTCTATTGAGGGTGTGGTGGTGCCCAAACACTAAACTGTAGTCTGGTAGGGGAGCATTGGGGTGATGTCTATTTTGGTTAAATTACCACACTCAATCCAAAGGAAAGCCATGAACCTTGACGCAAAAACCTCACAGGAAATTCCTTTCTTCTCTCACTATGTCTGTCATCATGGGAGCTCAGAGCTCTTGGGGCTGAGGGCCACCAAACTAGGTCTGGTCAGGGCCTAGAAAAAGCATATAGCGGGTAGTTGAGAAAGAATTTATTCAAGCAACAGGAAGAAAGCTCATCTTCTAGAATGAAAGCTTTTGAGGGGAGAGAGGGTGGACTGAGAGGACGGTCTCCATTCTCAGAAGACACAATATTGACTCAAGCACTCAGGTTCAGCTGGAGTAGAGCCTCTTGCCAAACTTGGGACATGAGCAGAAAGCTTAGGCAGGGTCAGAGCACACCAAGAAAGAGGCTCACTGTTCAAGACCACCACCTCCAGTCCTCTCAACCTGAGAATAGGAAGGCAAGGATGAGCTGAAGTGTGTGGAACCAGGACAGAGAATCTGATGTGTGACTGCCAACTCTCCCTTCTTCCAGTCAAGGCCAATTCTCAGGGAAGTGTTTAAACCCTGGAAGTGGATTCATGGCAAGCCTGGTATCCAGCTGAAGTGAAACACTTCAGTTTGGGACTGATAGGTGGGGAGGGGAGATAGCCACCTAGAAAGAGAGAGTAGCCCACACGATTTCTTTCTATGCCTTTTTTCCAAGCCTCATGGAAAACATGGAGCAGCTATTTGAGATCAAGGAAAGGCAGGTATCTCTGGTATGATCTGCGTTTCTTCCAGGCAATCTATGAGACCAAACAATCAATCTACTGAGCTGAACTTTACAAGTTACTGATTTTTTTTTTTTAACTTCAATTATCTGCTGTTGACGATTCCATTATGGGGAGGGAAAGAGGTGTAAACTCGATCTAAGGTTCTCTGGAGCAGAGCATTTATCTGGTTTTATGAGGCTACAAGAGCCTATAATGCATGTTTTATGGGCTCATTCTCATTTTTAATCTGCTTTGATAAGATCGCAATGCTGGAAGGATACAGAAACTCATCAACAGGCCCAGCCAAATAGAGAGACAATGGTACTAGCTTGGGAAGGCTTTGCTCCTTCAGGTGGCAGCCTTTGGGAAGTTCCTTGGATTTGGGATTCTTCGAATCTTGTTCGGTCAAGACACGGTCTTGCCCCAGTCTCTCAGATACCCCTTGTATATGGCTCTTGGGTGGTAACAGTTATTAGAAGGCACAGACTTCAGACTATGACATAGTAAATTTCCTTAACTTCCCCTTTAGGTCAGAACAGCTGCATCATTTTCCAATGAGTAGCATATGTAGATAATAGGAGAACATGCATCTCCTATGCATAGAAATGGAAAAGGTTCTGGCACAGAATTTGATCCCATTTCTTAGAGTCAAAGATTGATCTAGCTAAACTAGGTTCCTTGTTCCAACCACACCATCCCCAGCCTTGACCATCTCATCTTCCACTTGGATTCTCTAATCTTCTTCCCCTTTTCAGTCCTCACATGGGGAGAAGAGAGCATGAGCACTTGCTAAGTAGGCAGAGGCAATTAATCTCGGCTGAATCTCTATGGGTCCCCCTTTCCCTTGCCTGGCCTCCTTTGCCGCTAGGTTGTGTTGCATGCCTGACCAACAGACTGAGAATGGAGGTAATTTGTGTTGCTTCTAGTTCAAAGCTGTTAAGAACAGTTGTGAATTCTCCACACTCTCTTGCTCCTTCCACAGTGTGAGAAGAAAAGATGGTTGAGGTATCAGGCGGAAGAGGCAAACAGTCCTGATCCCTGAGTCAGTGTTGGAAAAGTGTCATCAAGAATGCGGCCTGACCCATATGAAACTTTATTAAGTCACTTAGGTCTGGGAATTTTGTGTCATTCCTGTCTAGTGTAGCCCTGTCTAACTACGGAGCACCCTCTGTGGGCCCAGAACTGCAATAGATTCTTTCCTATAAATTATCTCAAAACAATCCTGAGAATATCTACTTCAGGAGAGTTTTGGCCCACTGTGGTTTGGGGGTGTGAAGGGTTTCTACATCCTCTAAAATTCAATTTCTTCCTGTGTACCTCCAGACTTATGGCAGAACCCCAGGTTCTGCCTGTTCTCAAGGATTCTTTTGAGAATTCAGGTTGCTGTCTGTACCTGCCAGTCATCCTCCTTTCCATTGGATTTGAAAGTCTCTGGATGCCAGAAGAGCCATGATTTTTATTGAATTTAGTTGACTAGAAGGTGGCCAAATAGTGTATAAAATATTAACCTTTAAGTCAGACAATCTGGGTTCAGATCTTAGCATTATCACTTTGTTTGTTCATTCTTTCATTCATAATGCATAAAATGTTATTAATTCCCAAATACACATTTCTAACCTGGACTGCTACTTGGAGTTCCAGGTCCAAGTATTCTACTACTTCTGGGCATATCAAACACATCTTGATCCCCAGAGCTTCCTTCAGGTTGTCCCTTTTCAGGAAATGAAGGTTCTCGGAGTCCAGATGCTCATATCAGAAGCATCTTTAACTCACCCCTCCTCCCTTACCCCCACAGTTTAATCATCTCCAAGTCCTACAGATTCTACTCTAAATGTCCTTGGAGTTCTTGTCTCCATTTCTGCATCTGACTCAAGCTTTTCTGCTCTCTCATCTGAACTAGATCAATAGTTTATTTACTGTATTCCTAATCATCCACTCTCTACCCAGTAGCCACAGTCTACTCAGAAGCTATTAGAGGCTTTGTACTACCTTTAGGGGGAACAATTCCAAACTCAGGTACAGCCTTGAGTGATCACTGTACCCCCTGTTGACCATGCAGCCCTCTCCCTTCTCTCTGAACCCCAATCACACAAGCCTTCCTTAAATCCCTGATCAGGTCCTCACAGGGCCCCATTCTACCTCTACCTTCCATGCTTTGTGGCTACTGACTTGGCCACCTTCTGTCATTCTTTTAAAACTTGACTTATTATGTCACTCTCAGATATGCATCCCTAAGCTCTCAACCTAGATTTGGTCCCTTATGACTTCTAATCACACTCTGGACTTTCCCTTCATTTCATCATCTGTAGTTGTGTATTTATTCCTGTGGTTGTTTCATGTCATCTCTCCATCAGCTTCACCGGGGCAAGGGCCATGTACATTGTCCGACACAAAGTATGTGCTCCACAGACACCATAGAATGGGTGAGTGGGTGTTTGCTGGGTAGAAGACAGGTGCTACTGCAATGATGAGCAGGAGGCCTTACTCCAGAGGTCAGCTGGGGTGTGCATATATGAGAAGTCTACAGTAAGAAAAGCTCTGAGAAGTCCATATTCACAAAATATCAAGATACGCCTGTGGTTGATATAAACATGGGTTTTAATACAGGCTTTTTCCTGGGAATTCTTCAGCAGTTAACATTTATACAGTGCCTACCATGGGCCAGGCATTATATATAAATCAACTCATTTAATCCTCAAAGACTCTAGGAGGCAGGTTCTACTCTTTTGCAAATCAGGGGTTAGCAACTTACCCAGAGTCACACGGCCAAGATTCCAGTCCGAGTTTTCTGTATGCAGAGTCTCAGCTTTTAGCTACTCTATGCTACACTAGGAAATAATCCTTAGTTGTCCTTAAAGTGGGAGATGACTGATTGATGACTTTTAAGTCCCCATCTCAGATAGACACTAAAATAGAGGCATGTCACAGAGACTCTCAGAGAGATCTTGAGACACAGTGAGGACACAGCATTTCCTGGCAATGGTCAGGAAGTTGGTCAGGAAGCTGTGTAGACCTGGCTTAGAGTCCTGGTCATCCCCAAGTCTCTATTGGGTATTGGGCAGTTTACTTCACTCTCAGCGTCTGCTGCTGCTTCCTCCATAAAAATAAGGGATTTGACTGGTTCGTCTCTTAATAGTTCAGAACTGCATTCATTTCTAAGGTGCAATATTGAAGAAAGTCTTGTCTCCTCTTTCATTCATTCCAAGAAATTAACCTGAAGCTACCCTCTTCTACCTGATCATTTAGGTAGAGTGAGGGTTAACAAATGGATCAGAGAGGGAGAGACTGAGACAGAATGGAAGAAAGAGAAAGGGTAAAAAGAAAAGTGAGGAAGAAAGAGGTGAAGAAGGACAGAGTGAGCCTGGCGAACAAGGCTGTCTCTAGCGTGAGCTCCCAAAGAACTGGAAGGCACATCAAAGTTTGCAAATTGTCTCAGTTGCCTCTCACAGTGACCACGGCCATCAGACGCTTTTGACTTGCTCTAAGTCAAGAGAGAAAAATGAAAAGAATGATTTAAAAGTCACAAACACGTGAAGCAGAGATGGCAGATACGGAACAATAAATGTCCTAGTCAAATTGCCGATTGGAGTATCTGTATTAGGCCGCGTTTGTAGTCTGTGCGTGTAGAGCGATGGAGAGCCCAGATTGTGGCCCGGGAAGTCACACAACAATGGGGCTTGATGTTTTGTTTCCCCTTTTCAAAGGCACTCCTTTTTTCCCTCCCGGTGATAAGGCCCAGGAAATGGTTAGTGACATGCTCGTGGGAACCTCTGGAAAAGAATACACACCGTATCAATGGTGCAGCCGCTGGTCCGGGAGCAAAGCGGGTGCTGGGGGGAGCGGCAGGCTCCCGGCATGGGCTGTGGCGGGGAGATAGCATTGAGGAGGCCGCCTGGAGCCGTGCGCCCCCCAGTCTGGGGACCGGGCCCCTTTATCCAGCCAGAATGGGTGGAAGGCCAGACAATGTAGCGCTATATTTGGTTTCACAACAAAGGGCCCTAGGAAGATTTGATAGTGCAGGGATGGTCGGGAAGGCAGTGCAGAATACAGCACAATAAAAGCTTTGCAAAGGTATTTAGCCGGCCCCTTTATGCCAGGGACACGGCAGGGTACGAATGTGGTCACGATGTCTAATGGCTTTTGTCTGGACTACTGTTCTCTTTGCTAATGAAGTCCCTGGGCAGGGTTGAGAGAGATGCCAGGGTGCTTGTGGTACCACTACACTTGGGGGCCACCTGAAGTCATACTCCATGACTGCCTATTCTTGCCTTCCCCTGAGTCTAGGCTCCAGCGGGTCCAGAAAGCCCTGGGTCGAGGGAGAGCAGGAGCAGGAAGAGTTGGAGCAGGACCTTGCTGAGGAAGCAATCACACAAGGTATGCTAAGTCCAAAGAAGGAGCTCCTACTTCATTCTGGGCCAGGCATCCCAGAGAAAAGCCGTCCAGGAGGGGGAAGGAGGTTATGAAGGTGCAGCTGCGGACATGTGGAGCAGAGAGCATTGAATGGCATTGGGTACCAATCCCAGGGCTTCTGGGAATTTCAGCCAGAGGAAGGCAACAGGTACAAAAGAGGCCCGGCCCTGTGTGATAAGCCTGGCAAATGACTAAGAAAATTAGCTTTAGGATGTGGCGGTGCACAGGCAGGACTTCTCCCTCTCTAAATCCTGGGGCCTTCCTGGGGAAGGGGGAAAAATGAGGACAGCAACTCCAGAAATGCAAGGAAGCTAGGCGTGGGGTCACCTGGACAGCCTGGCTGTATCAGAAAAGTGTTCTGGACCAGGCGTGTGAGATCCTGACATATTTAAGGCTTTGGACTTAGGGGAGGAGCATCAGTGACTATTTTCCACTTTATATCATTTTTAAAATTTGAAAACCCGTATCTGGCTGCCCCTGTACTGGTTCAGGCTAAGGCTGGGACAGGACAAGAAATGTTCAGTCCGTCATGGGCCCATCTGGCTAATCGCCTGTTGAAGATAGAGAAGTTCAGAACAATGCAGCCTCAATTAGAGGGGAGATCCCTGGGAACACTTTCTTCCTATTGACCACTTGGTCAAACAGGATTAACTTTGAGGACAGAGCCTGGTAAAGGGCATCCCTTCTGAGAAGGACTGCCAAAGCCCTCTTGTTGTTCCCTTAGTCTCATTACCAGGACCCTGGGCTCCTCCAGAAGTGTTCTCTGAATGTTTCCTTCCCTTTTTCAGTTTTTTTTTCTGTTCCATCCACCAATCTATTCATTCACACAGCAGGGATTTACCATACTCCTAGATGCCAGCTGTGACACTGGATATTGGAAATGGAATATTGAACTCCTAAAGCTTCCTCCAGATTTCTTGGACTAGTAAGGAAGATAGTGGTCTAAACATAGAATGCTACTACAAGTCAGAAAAGCAGTTGTCACAGTGGCTCAAAGGAAGGAATATCCAATTCCTAAGCCCAAAGGGCAACCTCCACTTCCACTGTGGGAGCTTTTTGGTCCTGTCAATAAATCCTTCTTTCTCACTTAAAAAAAATTAATAAAGAAATAAAGCCTAAGAAGTCTTCATGGAGAACATGATATGATATTTAATAAATAAGTGATCTAGTTCTATGTTATGTGCTAAACTGTGTCTCTTCTCCCAAATTATATGCTGAAGTCCTAACCCTAGTATCCCAGAGTGTAACCAGATTTAGAGATAGAGTCGTTATGAGTTAATTAAATTAAAACAAGGTCATTAGGGTGGGCTCTATTCAACATGGCCAGTGTTCTTATAAGGAGAGGACAGTTGGAGGACATACAAATAGAAGACCACATGGAGTCACAGGGAGAAGACAGCCATCTGCAAACCAAGGAGAGGCCCAGAGAAGATGCCTTCCTCATAGCCCTTAGAAGAAACCAACCCTGCTGTCACCTTGATCTTGGCTTCTACCCTCCAGAACCGTGAGCAAACACATTTGTGTTGCTTATGCCACCCAGTCTGTGGCACTTTGCTACAGCAGCCCTAGCAAACTGACACTGTTATCACCCCTAAATACCGTGACAGTCTTGAAGCTCTTTTTGAGTGACTGGCAATGTGTTTGGCATACTGAAAGTGTTTAATAAATGCTGAACCAAATGGAACAGCAGTTCATTTTTTATCTTCAACTCTATCAGCCTCAAGCAGAACACGTAAGTCACAGAGAGAGCTTGGTGCTCAATCTTTTATCTCAGCTTACATGATCCATGCACAGTAAGTCAGTCAGTTAGTAATTCATTCAGTGTATATTGAGAACTAATTTTGTGTTAGGCACTGGAAACTATAGTGGGAGGAAAGCCCTACTGGATGAAGAAAATTCTTCTCAGGGGCTCCAATACGTGGAAAGCCTATCACCTGGATCACATCTCCATCTGCTGTGAGGCTCACACAGGTCAAGTTTAGCACAGTCCATCCTTAGCACAGGCTTGGTGGATGGCTGAGATAGACACAGCAGCCTGATGGCTAAGAGAAATGCCAAGAAAGGGCCTGGCAGGAGAGGCATTTCAGATGTCAGACTGACTGAACTCTGTGAATTCCCTCCTGCTGACCCTGCAGCGTATTCCTGGCCCTCCACATGGCTAACAGGGACAGACATGTGGATCCCCGGGATATTATCAGGAGTTTCGGTTTCTCACTGGCAGGCATCCAGCTCCTGGGACAGCCTAGTGATAGGAAAAATGTAGAGCAATTGTGGGTGTTAATGAGGGCTGGGGAGTCAGCCAAGAAGCAACGTGGTGGCATCTGCTGCAATACTTGCTATACCTACAGCTTTGGAGACAAGCACCGTGGGTCAAATCTATGTACATTCACATGCATATGTGTGTACACACCAACACGTGCTCTCACACACTCCCAGTGGCATGAACATGCATGTTGACTTGACACCTGCACATAGCACACTGGGCAAGAGTCATGGGCATGATACACTTACAAAGCCATGCGTGATTATAGGCACACAAGTGCACATTTCCATGCATACGCTGACTCTTTATAAAAAATTAAGTTCAAGGCCGGGTGTGGAGGCTCAAGCCTATAATCCCAGCACCTTGGGAGGCCGAGGTGAAGGAATAGCCTGAGCCCATGGGTTTGAGAACAGCTTGGACAACTTGACGAGACCTCATCTTTACAATAAATCAAAAAATTAGCCAGGCATGGTAGAGCGCGCCTGCAGTTCCAGCTATTTGGAAGACTGAGGGGGAAGGAATGCCTGTGCTCAGCAGGCTGATCCTGGGGTAGCCATAAGCATGCCACTGCAATCCAATTTGGGCCATGGAGTGACATTCCAACACACACAAAAAAATTTAAGTTCAGTGTGGGTGATGAAAGTTACATAAACACATGAAATATATCACTCATCAAGCTGTGTATTGAGGTCCTATCCCGAGGCTTCCAAAAGAGGTTGAGGGCTGCTTGTTATGCATTTTGCACAGTGTAACCCCCATAGCAACTCTATAGAGCAGCGTGTTTGTCTCCCAGATCTTATACCAGTCCTGGTCCCTGGTCCAATGTTTCAGAAATTCCTCCTGGGGCCAAAACTATCATAAGTGTTTTTATTATTTGTGTTTGAGTTTTCTTGTCCTCCCTATAGATCTTTGATAAAAACAGATGGAAACTGTCCTCAATTTTTTTGGAGGCTATAAAGCGCCTATCAACATGTAGGATAAGCATCATTATTTACAATTTTTAGGAACAGAAAGACATGTGATACATGTAAAAGAACAATAGACTGGGGATCAGGAGATTTCGATTCTAGATCCAATGTTGCTTCTCTCATTGTCTTATTGGTTTGGACCCAGGATGACGAGTTTCTTCTCAATGCCATCTCTAACAGCTGTGTTGAGTATTCTGAGACTATGATTAGGCTCAAAAAGGAAGCATGCCATGTTTGATTGGTAATGTCTGACCTGGGCTCAGAATAAGGATGTTTCTGAGTCTTCTATTTCCAATAATCTCCAAGTATATATCATAACCATAAGGCTATCACTATCCAGAAACTAGAGGAACAATGTTCGGTCTGCTTTAAGTAACTTCTCTATGGCCCAGTCAACTCATTATTCAAGACAAAACCACACACACCTCTTGTTTCTCCTTATTTTATTCCTCCAGTTCTTATCCAGTCCTAGAAAATCTCTGGGTTGTTGCTAATATTCTTAGGTATTGCTACTTGTATGACTTCCGTTAAGACTTGATTACGTGGTTGACATTATCAACTCTGTCTTTAAATGAAAAGATACCTCTGGGGACTCCGTAAAGCTGTGTATTGAGGCCCTATCCCGAGGTTTCCAAAAGAGGTTGAGGGCTGCTTGTTATGCATTTTGCACAGTGTAGCCCTCATGGCAACTCTATAGAGCAGCGTGTTTGTCTCCCAGATCTTATACCAGTCCTGGTCCCTGAACAACATTTGTAGCCTCTAAGAACTGCTTATGATTCAGACTGATGGGGGAGGGGGAGCAGAAAGACTGGTACTCTTTACCATTCTTACAATATCCATTAAAAAAGGGGAGCAAATGCATTTGAACAATTCAGACCTAATCCTTAAATGCTACCTGCTGACATACCAGCCCTACTTCACCAGGTCAGATGACTTCTCAAGAGTAACTGAGTTCTTCCAGAGTGCCAGACACTAGACTAGGCACTTTACATCACTTATGCCATTTAATAGGTTCCACGTGCCTATTAGGTAAGTAATATCTGCATTTTTTCTTTTTGAGTTGGAGTGTCACTCTGTCGCCCAGGTTGGAGTGCAGTGGCATGATCACTGCCACCATAACCTTGAACTGCTGGGCTCAGACAATCTTTCTGGCTCAGCCTTCCAAGTAACTGGAACTATAGGTGAGTGCCACCACACCCGGCTAATTTTTATTTTTGATTTATTATAGGGACAAGGTCTTGCCAAGTTGATCAGGCTGGTCTCAAACCCCTGGGTTCAGGTAATCCCCTCACCTCCACCTCCCAAAGTGCTGGGATTACAGGCAGAGCCACTGTGCTCCATGATGTATATCTGCATTTTTAAAGTGAGAAAGCTGAGAAGGAAGGCTGAATTAGTAAATCTAGAGTTAGTACCACATTGGCCAGATCCCACCTTACCACTTGGACAGTACAATTGCAGACTCACACATGGTTTACCATTCTCTAGTGTAGAATATACAGACATTTTCCACAGTCATTTCCACCTGAGAATGGACCCCAACAATCAGAATTCTCCCTGAGGCAGTGAATCTGACTCTAAACAGAGTACCAAAGACTTTGAGACTTTATATATGATAGACCACTGCCCAGATCCAGGCAGGCTGTTGGGTGCTGGAGCACAAACAAGATGGATCCAAATTGCAAGGTCTTTGAAACAAATAAACAAAAACTAATATTGACACCAAAAGCCTTTAAACTCAGAACTTGTGGCCTACACCCAGCCAGGATGATTGCCTGTTAAAATGAAAGTAAACATATTCTCTGTAGTCTTATCAAGATCTGGAGTCTCACAACTAAATACTCAAAATCAGCAGGATACAACACAAACCTGCTCAGTGTATGAATAACTAGAAAAATCTAAAGTCACAGGGGAATAGGTATTCAATAGATAAAAAATCCCTCACCGAGATGACACATGTTGAAATAACCAAAGTGTACAAAACAACCATTATAAAAATATTTTAAGAAGTAAGGGTGAATACTCTAAAACAAACGGAAAGATAAAAATTCTCAGAAAAGAAGTAGAAGACACAAATAGGAACCTAGTAGAAGCTTCAAAATTGAAAAACGCACTGAGTAAAATTTTAACACTCACTAGGTGGCATCAATAGCACAAAGGAAAAAGTCAGTGAACTTGAAGAAAGATCAATAAAAAATGAGCCAATCTGAAAAAGAGAATTTTAAAAAATGAACTAAAATAAATAGAGCCCTAGGGACGTGTGAGATAATGCTAAAAGTTCAAACATCTGTGTCACTGGAGAAGGAAGTAGAACAACATTTATAGGTTGCTGAAAGAAACGAATTGTAAACTTAATAGGTCTGTGTCTAGTGAAATTATCCTTAGGCGTGGAGTTGGAATAAGACATTCTTCAATGAAAGAACTCTGAGAGAATTTGTTGTCAGCAGACTTGTCCTAAAATAATTAACTTAAATGGTTCTTTGGACAGAAGGGAAATGATATCAAAGGAAAATTTGGAGCATCACAAAGGAAGAACCACAATAATGGCAAACATTTAGCTAAATATGATACATTATTATCCACCTCTTGAATTACTTAAAATATATGATGATTGAAAGCAAAGATCACAAAATTGTCTGATGGGGTTTTCAATGTGTACAGCTATAACACATAACGACAACATAAAGTAGAAAAGGTAAGAAACCTATACAGTGGTAAGTTTTCTACATTTCACTTAAAGTGAAAAACATTAAAACTAAGTAGACTGTGAAAAGATATGTATGCATATTTTAATTCCTTAATAACCACTAAATAAAAATTAAAACTATATAGTCAAAAATTTATAGAATAAATTAAATTGGAATAATAAAAAAATTTTCAAGATCCAAAATGAGGATAAAAGGAGAAACAGAGAAAATAAATCAGAAAGGACAAGTAGGAAATAAATAATGATATGTAGGCCTAAATCCAAACATATCAATAATTATACTAAATGCAAATAGTCTAAACACATCAGTTAAAAGTCAGAGATTGCCAGAATGGATGTTTTTTTAAAAATCCACTTTTATGTAGGAACTCCCTTGATAGTAGCATAGAAAGATTAAAAGTAAGAAGATAGGAAAATACATATTATGTGAATACTTGTCAAAAAAATGTTGAGTGGTTGCAATTATATCAAACTAAATTTCAAAGCAAAGAAAATTATAAGAGATATAGAAAGTTATTATGCTATGATAAAAAGTCAATTCACCATGAAGATACATAATCCAAAATATGTAAACGCCTAAGAAAAGAGCACTTAAATATATGAAACAAAAATGGACCAGACAAATGTAGACAAATCCATATTAAAGTCAGAGACATCAGCATTTAGACCTGACATATCATTATTTCTACTTGATAGAACAAGTCGACAGAAAATCAGCAAGGGTATGTAAGAACTAAATAACATCATTGACCAGCTAGATCTAATGGACTTTTAAGAATACTCCAACCAACAGCAGAAACCAGATTCTTTTCAAGTGCATGAAGATCACTTACCAAGATAGACTATATCATGGGTCATAAAGCTAACCTTCCCAAATTCAAAAGCATTCAATTCATAGAAAGTGTGGTCTCTGACCAAAATGGAATTAAACTTGAAATAAAAAATGGAAAGATAATAAGAAAATCTCTAAATACCTGAAACTTAAACAACACATTTCTAAAAATAATGCATAGGTCAAAAGGGAAGTGTCAAGAAAATCAGAAAATATTTTGAATCGACTGAAAATGAAAAGACAACATATCAAATTTATGAGATACAGTTAAAGCACTGCTTGGAAGTCTATTTATAGCATTAGAATGCT
Organism: Carlito syrichta; assembly: GCF_000164805.1. Classification (NCBI taxonomy): domain Eukaryota; kingdom Metazoa; phylum Chordata; class Mammalia; order Primates; family Tarsiidae; genus Carlito; species Carlito syrichta. Next base: position 35,866 of record NW_007233125.1, read on the forward strand.
TACATTAGCAAAGAAGAAAGAGCCCAAGTCAATAAACTAAGTTTCCACATTAAGAAGCTAGAAAAAGGGCAAAATAAATCCCAAACAAGCAGGAGTACAAAAGTAAAGATAAGAACAGAAATAAATAAAATTGAAACCAGAAAAACAATAGAGCATTTCAATGAAACCAAAGCTTTATTCTTTGTAAATACCAATAAAATCAATGTACCTTTAATAATACTGAGAAGGCTCGGTGGCTCAGCTTGTATTCCTGCGGTTTGGGAGGCTGAGGTGAGTGAATCGCCTGAGCCCGAGGGTTTGAGACCCACCTGGGAAAATTGGCTAGACCTCATCTCTACAATAAATCAAAAAAATTAGCCAGGTGTGGTAGCACATGCCTGTAGTTCGGTTACTTGGAAGGTTGAGGCAAAAGGATCGTTGGAGCCCAGCAGGTTGAGGCTGTGGTGACTGGGAGTCTGCCACTGCACTCCATTCTGGGTGACAGAGTGAGTCTCCAACTCAAAAAAAAAAAATACTGACATAAAAAGAACATAAAAGACTACATAAAAACTAAGTTGTCAACATTAGGAGTAAGAGGATATCAGAATAGACCCCACAGATATCAAAAGACAATAAAGGTATTCTACAAGTCCTCTACCCATGTAAACTTGACAACTTAGATGAAATGAATCAATTTCTTGAAAACCACAAATTACCAAAGCTTGTCTAAGACAAGATAGATCATTTAAGTAATTCTGCAACTATTTAAAAAGTGAATTCATACATAAACGTTTTACAACTCATTTTATGAGGACCACATTACTCTAACACTAAAAACCAAACAAAGAAATTGCAAGAAAATAAACTGAAAACTCATAGCCCTCATGAACAAAAATGCAAAAATTTTCAATATACAGTCAACATATTGAATTCAAATCAAATATTAAACACGACCAATGGGAACTTATTCTGGGAATGCAGGACTAGTCCAATATTCAAAACTCAAACAATATAATTTGCCAAATTAATACTTGAAAAATAAAAACTATATGATTTATAAATTTGACAAAACAATATCAAATCAAGACAAAAAACTCTCAGCTAGCTAGCTAGGAATAGAAGGAAATACCTCAGTGATATAAAGGACATTTACAGCTACCTTCAGACCAAATGGTGAATGACTAAATACTTTTCTTCAAAGATCAGGAACAAGGGAAGGATGTCTTCTCATACCATACCTATACAACATCATTTTGGAAGGTCTAGCCAGTGAAATAAGGTGATAGGAATAAATAAAAGACATATAGTTTGGAAAAGAAGAAATAAGCTATCTTTATTCACAGATAATGTTGTCGTGTATGTTGAAAATGCATAAGGACATACCAAAAAAGAAAGAAACAGAAAAAGATATCCTAATACGTGAGAACTAATACATGAGTTTGACAATTCACAATATACAAGGCGAGCAAACAAAAGTCAACTAAATTTTTATATACCGGCAATGAGCAATGAACAATTAGGAACCAAAGTTAACAGGATAATACCATTTGCAATAGTTCAAAAAAGTGGAATCTTAGGTATAAATCTAACAAAATATATAATATCTATGTGCTTAAAACTACCAAACACTGGTGACAGAAATAGAAGAAAACATAGATAAATGAAGAGGCTTACCAAGTTCACGGATTGAATAACTCAACATAGTAAAGATGTCAATTGTCTCAAAATAGATCTATAGATTTAATGCAATTAAAATTGAATTCCAACAGGATTTTTTTGTAAATATAAGCAAGCTAAGTCTAAAATGTACATGGAAATGCAAAAGACTTAGAACTGCCAGAAACATTTTGAAAAGAAAGATAGAGCTGGAGAAATCACACTATCTGTTTTTAAGACTTACTATAAAGTTACAGTAATCAAGATACTGTCGTGTTGGTGAAGGAATAGAAACAAAGATTAATGAAATAAAATAGAGAGTTTAGAGACAGATCCACACAAATATGAGTAATTTATTTTTGACAAAGTTGCCAAAGGTATGATGGAAAAAAGATGGTTTATTTCAACAAATTGCATTGGGACAATTTGAAGTCTGTTTGTAAAATAATACACTTCCACCTAAACCTCACACCTTATAGAAAAATTCACTAAAATTGGAACACAGATCTAAATGTAAAAAATAAAACTACAATTTTAGAAGAAGTGTCAGGAAAAATTTGTGTGACCCTGGTTTTGGTGATGAGTTTTTAGATATGACACCAAACATTCATTATATAAAATAAAGACTGATAAATTGAATTTTTCCAAATTAAATATTTTTTTTCTGTGAAAGATACTATTAAGAAAATGAGGCCGGGTTCAGTGGCTCAGCCTGTAACTCTAGCACTTTGGGAGGGTGAGGTGAGTGGATTGCCTGAGCCTGCGGGTTTGAGACCAGCCCGGTCAACTTGACAAGACCTCATCTCTACAATAAATCAAAAATTAGCCAGGCGTGGTATTTCATGCCTGTAGTTCCGACTACTTGGCAGGCTGAGGCAGAAGGATCACTGGAACCCAGCAGGTTGACACTGGGGTGGTCGTGAGTGTGCCACTGCACTCCAGCCTGGGCAACAGAGTGAGATTTCAACTCAAAAAAGAAAAGAAAAGAAAAGAAAGACAAAGAAAAAGAAAAACTACAGACTGAAAGAAAATATTTGCAAATCATATATCTGACAAAAGTATTGTATGTAAACTATATGAAGAATTCTTAAAACTTAACAAAAAAGAAAAAAGATTAAAAAAAGAAAATACAAAGAAAAAAACAATTTGAAAATGGTCAAAAGACTTGAATAGGAACGTCACTAAAGAAGATATACAGATTAAAAATGACAACATAAAAAGACATTCCACATTCTTATCCATTAGGAAAACAAAAACTAAAATGATGAGCTACCACTGGTAAACCTATTAGAATAGCTAAAATTAAAAACCATGTCAAGACAAAGTGCTCATGAAGATTCAGTGCAGCTGAATAAAAATTTGCTGGTAAGAATCCCAAATGGCACAGTCATTCTGGAAAAGTTTGGCAGTTTCTTATAAAGTTAAACATGACTTATAACCCAGGATTCCCATTTCTATCTATTTACTTTGTGTAAACTTATGTTCACACCAAAAGCTATGTGTTTGTGTTTATAACAGCTATCAATCACCCAAAACTGGAAACAACCCACATGTCTTTCAGCAGGTGAAAGGATAAGCACATTGTGATATAACACTCAGCAATATAAATAAATGAACTATTAATATATTAAAAAACTCAGAGAAATTTTAAAGTTATTATGCTGAGTGAGGAAGCCAGTCTTAGCAGGTTACAGACTGTATGACTTTGTTATATGATAGTCTCAAGACAAAGTACAGTGGTAGAATACAGATCAATGTTTGTCAGGAGTTGGGGGTAGTAGGAGAGTGACTACAAAAAGGATGCATGAGGAGATTTTGGACTGTTTTGCATTCTGATTACCCAAATCTATACATATTATACAAATCTATACATGTGTCAACACTGATAGAACTGTACATCAAAAACAAAGTCAATTTTACAGTATGTTAATTTTTAAGAAAAAATAAAAATTCTATAGTAGAAATGAAGAAATATATAAAAATAATTATCTAAGATTCCTCCTTGAGAATCCAGACAAGACAATGCAAGTCAAAACCAAAAACAAATAGGAGAAAAGAAATAAAGATAAGAGAAAAAATTGGTAAAATAGATAATGGACAAATGTAGAAAAATTCTGATATAATTGATGAATCTTTAGCAAGTCTACTAATGAAAAATAGAATGAAAAAACACAAATAGGCCGGGCTCAGTGGTTAGCCTGTAATCCCGCGCTTTGGGAGGCGGAGGTGAGTGGATTGCCTGAGACCGCAGGTTCGAGACCCACCTGGGCAACTTGGTGAGACCACATCTCTACAATAAATAAAAAATTAGCCAGGCGTGGTGGCTGGCGCCTGCCTGTAGTTCCAGCTACTTGAAAGGCCGAGGTGGAAGGATCGCCGGAGTCCAGCAGGTCGAGGCTGTGGTGGCTGGGAGTGGCCACTGCACTCCAGTCTGGGCAACAGAGTGAGACTTCAACTCAAAAAAAAAAAAACCAAAAAACAAAAACACAAATAACCAATTTCATGAATGAAAGGGGAGAAATCACTAAAGATCCTAGTGACATTAAAAGAAAGTTATAAACAACTGATACATTCAACAACTTAGGTAATATAAACAAACTCCTTGAAAAAATCGACTCAAAGAACACAAGAAGTAATTGAGCATCTAAATCACTCCATATCTCTTAAAGCAATTGTTTTCATAATTAAAAAAAACTTTTCACAAAGAAAACTTCGAGCCCAGATGACTTTATTATTGAATTATATAAATTATTAAAGGATTAATTTTTTTAAATTTACATAAGTTCTTTTCGAGGAGAAGCGAACACCTTCCAACTTGTTTTATGAGGCCAGCATTACCTGGATACCAAAACCAAGCAACAATATTACAATAAAAGAAAATTATATAACAATGTTCCTCATACACATAGACACAATATTTCTTAATAATAAAATGCTACAAATTCAATCCAGCAATACATGAAAAGGATACTGCATCATAACAATTGGGGTTCATCCTAGGAATTCAAATTCAATTCAATTTAATTATTTTAAAAATAATTAATATAATTTACCACATAAACAGAATAACGAAAGAAAACTCATATGCTGTCTAAATAGATACTGAGAAAGTATGGCAAATTTCAACAAACATTTACAAAAAACCCCCCAGCAGATTAAAAACAGAAGACATCTGCTTCAATCTCATAAAATGTGTCTATTATCTCATAAAATGTTAGCCTATAGCTAACATCTTAATAATGAAGCATAGCCCATTTTTCCCCTAATATCAGAATCAAGACAAGCGTATTCATCTGCTCTCACTACTTCAACTAAAATGCTACTGGAAGCCTAACCAGTGCAATAAGGCAAGAAAATAAAATAGAAAGTGTGAAATTTGGAAAGGAATAAGTAAAACTATTATTACTTTCACATGCAATGACTATATACAAAGAAAACACTATGAAATCTACAAACAAAACTGCTGGAGCTGATAAACTAATTTAGCAGGATTGCAGGATACAAAGTTAGTATACAAGAATCTATTTTTATGCATAAGAAGTGAATACAAGATAATTTTTATGCTTTACATTAGCATGACAAAACATTAAATTTATAGTAATAGATCCAACAAAAGGCATACAAGACCTCTACACTAAAAATTACAAAAAATTGTTGACAGTTAATCAGCAATACAATTCTTTAGAGTCAATGTGATCTCACTTGAAATCTGAACAACCTTTTTGAGGAAATTGACAAGGGGACTCTAGCATTCATACGAAAATTCAAAGGCTTTAGAATAGCTAAACAATTGTGAAAAAGGAAAAACAAAATTGGAGGACTTACACTAGCTGAGTTTTAGACTCATAGTAACCCTACAGCAGTTAAGACAGAATAATTTTGACAAAATAATAATTTACTTTGGCAAATAGACCAATGAAATAAAAGTAGAGCCCAGAAATAGACCCACACTTATATTGTCAATTGATTTACAATCAAACTACCAAGTTTGATTGCTTTATTTATCTTTTTATTATAAGAAAAGTATCTTTTTGTTTGTTTACAAATGTTGCAGAGAAAACTAGATTTCAATATGGAGATAAGTAAACCACAACTCCCACCTCAATCCACACACAAAGGCTAACTTGAAATTAATCAGTGACCTAAACTTATAAGTGAAACCAAAAAAATTTTAGGGGAATATTTAAAAATGCAAAACCTTGGGGGAAGAAACATTTCTTAGATAAAATATTAATATCAATATTAAATGTCTATTATTTGAAAGACACTATAAGGAAGATGAAAAGGCAAGTCACAGACTGGGCAAAAATATTTCTAATACATATATCTGACAAAGGACACACATCCAGGATTCATCAAGAACTCCTACAACACAATAATAAAAAGATAAATAAAGCAATTAAAGTATGGCAAGACATTTAAACATGTGTTCACTAAAGATTGCGTGTGGATGGCAAATAAGGCTAGGAAAAGATATTCAACAAATAAAAATGACAAAGAAAACAATAACGTGATTCCACCACACACTCACTAGAATGAATAAAATTAAAGACTTACTGCATCAAGTCTTGCTGTGGGTGTGGAGCATCTGGAGTACTCAGACTGCTGATGGGAGTATGGTATAGTACCATTTTGGAAAATTGTTTTACAGTCTCTGATAAAGTTAAATCTACACCTACTATATGGTCTGCCCATTTCGATCCTAGAAATGAAGTTTACCATCCCCCCCAAAAAAATCCCCCCTCCTCAAAAAAGCATATATCCACAAAAGACTTTTGCCAGAATATGCACAGCATACTTATTCATCATAGACCCCAACTGGACACAATCTATATGTTATTCAACAGTTAAAGAAGCATGACAGTGGGTATTTACAATGGATATCCACAATGCCCCAAAATAAAATAGAGCCAACTACTGATACACTGAACATAAATGACGCCCACAAGCATGATGTGTGAAAGAAGTCAAAAATAAAGAATACATATTATCTGACTCTGTTTATATGACATCTAAGAATAAATAAAACTAGTCTATAGTGATAGACATCAGAGCAGTGATTGTCTACTGGGAGTTGAAATAAAGGAGGCGAGAATTTCCTGGAAAGGACTATGAAAGAATTTTCTGAGATGATGTACTATTTTATATCTTGCTTTGGATAGTGGTCACCCATGGGTTCACGATTGTCAAAGCTTGTCAAACTAAATACTTAAGACCTGTACATTTTATTTTAAATATGTATAATCTATTACATAAATTGTATACAATTTATAATGTAGCTTATACCTCAATAAAAGCGACAATACTTTTTAAAATTAAAAATTGCCAATGAGACATAGATCTTGATATAGATACCTGTGTACTTACAGATAAATCTATTTCTGAGTGTGCTTCAAAATGAACGTGAAATGCTTGGACTATTCTTGATTTTGCAACTTCCCTGAATAATTAAAGCTTATACATTCTGCAAATGAAGTGCGATTGATCTTCACCCAAGCAATGTTGCTACTGGGTAGGGCTGCGTCAGAAAACATACTACTTCTGAGCTGAACAAGACTGCCCTCTCTTGATCTGTCAGATCTTCATGCCAGGCTGCAGAAGCACCCTAGGGTGAAGAAACATGTAGTGTTTTAAAGTGAACACACACACACACACACACACACACACACACACACACACACACACACACACACACAAATACATATTGGTGTGTTTACCTGGCATGGCTCTATATGCCCAAACTCACTGTATTGGAATTCTGCTGTATCCTGCTGCTGCAATGTGAGCAAGTGTTTTCCCAAGGGTGCTCCAACTCTGCTATTTGTTGACTTGGCAAGTACTGAGGGAAGAGAGGAGATGCTCAGGCACTGGATGGGTCCTTTCCTGCATGAAAGAGGGTCTCCCTTTCACATCTCTTGAATGAGAGCTATATATCTGCCATCTTTTTCCCAACCACCACCTCCCAGCCTTGGAGGAAGCTTTCTTCCAAAACAGATGGGAACCATAGCACCACTGGCCTTGCTCTGAGTTGAGTGATAGTATCATTTAACCCAGTGAAGACACTCCAGCAACACTACCCTCTACCAGGAGTCATACTAAGCTCTTTAGCAATTTTTTTTTTAATTATTCACTGCAACAAGTCTTAATAGCTATAACAAGTATCCTATTTTACAGATTGAAATAAAGACTGAGGCTCAAAGAGGTTACTTAGCATTTGACCCCAGTTCATTCAGCTGGAAAATGGAGAAACACAGTTTTGAATCCACATTGCTCATGTTTTTAACTGCCATGAAATTCAGCTTCCTACCTGAAGTGCAAATGCTTTTTTTTCATCCAAATAAGCAGCTTGCCTTTCATTGTTGTCATTTCTTAGGCCAAGCAGAGGAAGACTATTTGTTTAACGTCAACTTATGTCAAGTACTGGACCAAATGTCCCACATCTAATTATGGCAATAACACCCCAATTAGATCTTTGTCTCCCACTTTAGTGATCAGTAACTGAAGTTCAAGAAAACTGAGAAACTTGCATAAAGTTACACATCCAACTACAGGCAGTGAGAAAATGTCAACATAGGTCTGACCCTGCTACTAAATCAGCCACTATCCTAGCATATTTGGGTGCCAGTTGGCTGGAGGGTAATTCAAAGCATCTGTAGAATACCCACTTCCAGCCCGCGAAATTCATTAGCTCTCCCACATACTATCCCCATTGTCGCTAACTCACTGTCACCTTTGCCACACTGGCTTCTCCTGACCTCCAATCCCCCTCCCTCTGCCAACCCCCTGCAATGTCCTTCCTACTTCTTCCTGGATAGTCAATTGCCCCATACATCAAGGAACTGGAGAGCGCCGACTCTTCCAGGACGACTCCCCAATCTTTCTAAGGTAATGGCTTCACCTTCCTTTGAACTCTGAGCTTTCCAAGAGTGTCTCATTCTCTGAACTTGTGAAATAACTCTTTGGAGTTGTGAATTGACCTCTGTACTTTCCATTTTTTAAATGTGAATACTGTGTTCCCAAAGGCATTGAAAGTTCCTAAAAGAAACAGTGTAAGCACGATATGCCACTGAATTCCTATGTCTGTGTGGAATAGGTGATTCAACATGTCACCTTCTCAGAGAGGACTTTCCTGATCACCCTATCTAAAATAGCAGCTCCCATGCCTTTTTGTCCTTTTGCCCTGCATCATTTTCCTAGCTGGCATTCTCTAACACAACTCTTTGTAAATTTATTGTCAGTGCTGCTCACTAGAACATAAGCTCCATGAGAGCAAGCACTTAGTTCTATTCACCACTGGTTCTCAAGAATCTAAAACAGGGCCTGGCTCACAACAGGTGCTCAAACAGATGACTGAATGGATGAGTAAGCAACAGTTCCTAGAGTAAGATCCAAAGGACCCGAGCTACTATCACAAGAGTGGATGACTCCAGGAGAGCCTGATGAGTTGATAGGAGGAAGCGCATCAGAAACCTCAAGACCAGAAACCCAGGACAGTATATGTGCTTGGTAATTTTGCTCCTCTCCACCCTCCTCTACCCTGCCCTGTACCCTAGGAAGATTAACTTTACAGATGCATTACTCAGATTCTCACACTGCTGCGGGTTGAGTTCAGCCAGTGGGAGACTTCGTCAGTAGGTTAAAGTGTGGAAGGAGAGAGAAGTCAGAGTATGTATTCCCCCAACTCCCTCCTTGCCATGTTTCTCTACAGAAGGCTGAAGCCCCTATCAGGAGGTGCTCTTCTATCAGTTGTAGCTCTGCCCGGTCTGCTTCCATCCCTTGCCCCTTCAGACCTAGGAGAAGTAACAGCATCCCACAGTTGCCAGCTTTGGTGTACTCATCACCCCTTCGTGAGATGCCTTAACCCTCACCCTTCATTTACATCTTTCAGAACTCTTTCCACCGTTCTTAGGAAAGACTCTGCCAGACACCACTCAAAAAGCCTTCAGACTAGCAGCAAATATGAGAGGTCGAGAAATTAGAGTCAGAAGGAAAGGGAATCGTGGCATAGCAATGTTTCTGCCTTTAAATCCATTATGACAAGGAGTCAGGCCAGTTTCCCATGAAGAGCTAACCCCAAAGAACCTTCCTGAGCAGCAACCCCGCCAAGTTCTACTCCCAAAGAAGAGTCCGTCCTCCATCTTTGGGTTCTTTCCCACCTCCTACAAGTTGGGGAGGATACACATCCCAGTGAGAATGGGAGGACATACACCCCAGTGAGAATGGGGATTGGCAGAGGCAGTCTTGGGAGACTATATCATGGGCTGCTTCCTCCTTGGACCTTAACACCAGCCAAGGCCACCCACGCTACAGCAACACAAAGGCTTCTTTGTGGTCAGTGTCCAGCATCGCCCAGCGCCTCTTTGCTGCCAACCATATTCCCCTTGTCGTTTGTCCTATTCTTGACCCTTGGCTTTCAGTTTTTGTGATTATTTTTTCTTGGCCTTGATCCTGCCTTTTGGATTTAGTGGCTAAACATAGTTTCCCTGTTTGACCTTCAATTCTCTCTAGGGACTTTGGCTTACACTCACCGCTCTATTTCCCGTCCTGGATGCCTAGTCAGAAAACATTGACCCAACAGTATCTGGCTCACTTCCACAGCACCCCGGGATGCGAGTGTGTATGTGTGAGTGCATTGTTTATTTGTGTGTATACATGCCTGCACACATGTGAGGCCACATGTTAGGGCCAGGGGCAGGAAGTTATCACATTGCTCGAGTTTGAATCTTGGCTCCACCACTTGCTAGATGCATGACATAGGGCAAGTTACATATCCTCTCTCAGTTTCCTAATCTATAATCTGTAAATCTATAAGTGAATTAAAAAAAATACCTACCTTATAAGGTTGTTATGTGGCTAAAAATTCTGTTCACTAAGTATTTCCTGTGCCGCTCTGCCGCCCTCCTTTTGGGTAACATAACAGAATTATTTTCTGAGCCCTTTGTGAGCAAGAAGGGTCATACGATTAATTCTGGCCAATAAGCTGTGAGCAGAAGTGATATGTGCCACTTACCTGTTGATGTGAGATCCTCTGAAACTCTTCTTTCCTCTACCACTAAGACAGTGTTCCAGATATTGACTGCCTGGGTCCCAGAGGAGGAACCATATGGTGCAGAGACCCTACCACCCACCGTTGACAGGTAGCAAGAGAAAGAAATGGTCTGGGTGTGTTGGCTTATGTCTGTAATCCCAGAACTTTGAGAGACAGAAGTGGCAGGATTACTTGGGCCCAGCCTGGATAACATAGCAGGACCTCATCTCTACAGAAAAAAAAAAAAAATAGCTGGCTGTGGTAGCATGCACCTATCATCCCAGCTACTTGGAAGGCTGAAGTGGGAGAAATACCAGAACCCAGGAGGTTGAGGCTGTAGTGAACTGTAATCATGTCACTGCACTCCAGCCTGAGCAACACAGTGAGACCCCAATGAGAGAGACAGAGAGAGAGAGAGAGAGAGAGAGATGAACCTTACTATTGTAAACCACTGTGATTTTGAGGTTGTCTCTTACCACAGCATAGCCCAGCTTGTACTGCCTGAAACAGTTATTGTAAGGACTGAGATAATGCATATGAAAAGCTCTTAGCCTGGCATCTGACACACATAAAATAATTAACGTTAGGTATTAACATTTGTATGGCTATGACTATTTATCATTATAACTCGACCTTTAAACAACATGGGTTTGAATTGCTCATGTCCACTTGCATGCAGATTTTCATCTACCTGTCATTCCTAAGACAACAAGACCAACTCCTTCTCTTCCTCTTCCTCCTCCTCTGCCTCCGCCTCAGTCTACTCAACATGAAAGATGAAGACCTTTATGATGACCCACTTCCAGTTCATTAACAGTAAATACATTTTCTCTTCCTTAGGACTTTCTTACCATTTCCTTTTTTCTAGCTGACTGTCATAAGAAAACAGTGTAACATACAAAATATGTGTTACCTGACTGTTTATAATATCAGTGAGGCTTCTGGTCAACAGTAGGCTATTAGTAGTTATGTTTTTGGAGAGTCAAAAGTTATACACAGATTTTTGACTGTGCAGGGAGTCGGCACCTTTAACCGTTGTATTGTTCAAAGGTCAACTGCATTTGTTTGTGTGTATGGATGTTTGTATATGAGTGTCCCCTTTGCTAGACCCATTTGAATAATCTCCAACCTTGGAACTTGTGAAATGAGGTAAGGCATGATTCCAAACTCTCAGGATAGTTTACAGGTAGAATTTCCTGACCTGAGGAATTCCCAAAAGGGTGTTATAACATTAGCGTCATACGTGGACAGGAAATAGACCCCAAACACTTTCACAGGCAAGTCATATCATAAATTTAACTTCCTCAATGTGGTCTAAAGTGGTAGCAAAACCAGAGATGGTTCCTTTGGCCACGGATTAGAGACAGAAGAGAGGCTGTGCTGGATCATCTTTCCGTACAGTCTGAATGATTGTTGGTCTGCGGGGACCACAGAAGACCTCCAATTAATTATTACTGGAGAACATGAAATCATAAACAAAATTCCTTGTAATAAATTTTTCAAATGAGATTGCATGTTTTATTTACAGTACTGGCCCATTTTAGGCTTTAAATCTATGAACAAAAACAAACATGCTTTTTTATCAAACAGACGGGGAATAAAAGTACTCAATAGCCTTTCTTTCTCTCCTTGCCAAGGAGGACATGCACCCTGTGCTACAGTGGAAGGCAGGCCCAGGCTCCATCCGCTAGGAGAATAAATTGACTCAATTTGCTTTGCAGAGGAGGATTTAAGCTATAATGATTCTTCCACATGGGAAGTGGGAGGGGGAGGGAGAAAGGAAAAGCGAAAACAAAGGGTCTTGCTGAGGTTCAGATGTTTTACTTCTTAATTCAGCATGGCATCTGAGTAGAAAATAGAACATATGCAAAGTGTAAACTTTTATAACTGAAGCACTTACCATCAGGCATGTTTCTGTAGCTAAAAATCAGAAACTCACTTGATCTGAGCGTTCAACGGAGAAAGTTAACGAAGTAGGAGACAGATTCTGGTTCAAGAGCTCACTTTCCCTTTGTCTACCTGGTAGCCTAGATTGGTCATTCCGAACCTCGGAGAAGAGGTACATTATGTAAATTCACACCAGTCCTCATAGTCTTGGATCTGGTGGATTCAGAAATGCTGTTGCTAAAATGTCTATAAGGATGTATTTGCTGATATATGTTGGTAATGAAGAGAATGCAGGTCTACTGGAATAATGGGATGGCCCATTAAACACTCAGCTAGCCACCAATTTGGGATAAAGCCCGAAGCGGTTAGGTTGTTGTTTTCCAGTATGTGGTATAAGCATCCATCAGACAGCATGGTGTATGTACGGTGCTGTGTTTCTGTATTCATTTTCTGTGGCTGCTGAAAGTTTGCTATAAACTTGGTAACTTAGAAATTTATTATCTGACAGTTCTGGAGGTCAAAAGCCTAAAATCTGTATCACTGGCTCAAAAAATCAAGGTTGGCAGGGTCATGCATCCTCCAGAAGCTCTGAGGGTGAACCACCTTGTGGTTTCTCCCAGGTTCTGGTGGCTGATTGCATTCTGTGGCTTGTGGCCACATCATCCTGATCTTTGTCACTATCTTCTCATTTTCTTCTTTTTTTCTGTCTGGATCTCTTTTCCCACTGTCTTTCTAAGGACACTTGTGAGTACAGTTAGGACTTACCTAGATAATTCAGGGGAATCGCTCCATCTCAGCATCCTTGATTTGATCACATTGGCAAAGATATATTTTCCATGTAAGATAGCATTTACAGGATTCAGGGATTAAAACTTGACATCTTTTAAGGTAATTCCTGAGCCCACTACTGTCCCCAATATTTACAAAATAAGAATCCAAGAACCAAGTGTGAAAATAGAATTGTCCCTCTTAGTGACTTGCCTGCAGACTTTGTGTTTCCCACTCCCACAACCCGAGTTTCTGCTGGATGAATGGTTCTGGTTCCCAGGAAAAGAACATTTTCACCAGGGGACACAACAAATATTCCACTAAATTTGAAGCTGTAACTGCCGCCAGATTACTTTGGGCTCCTCATACAGGTAAAGAAAAGAGTTATGACACCGGAGGGACCTTGGTGGCTGCTGAAAATTGAGAACAGGGAGGAATGGGACTAGAACTTGGAATATTCACAGGGAGTGTCTTTTGGTTCTTTCATACCTCGTAGAAATGGTGGATCAACAATTGCATCATTCAAGGCCTGACCAGAGCAAGGCTACTAAAGGTTCAGACGCCTTAGGAATGAAAGTCTAGATCATCAAATGGGCAAGAAATCTTGAGTGACTGAAATGTTTACCAAGGCTGAGGGAAATCTAGAATGGGTGGGAGATGAGAGAGAGGATAAAAGTAATTTAAAAACTCAGTGGTGACTAGAGCTTGTTCAACTAAGTCTCCTGTATTAAGTGTTTTAGATTTTGAAGCTGAAAAATACTTTGAAGAGTCATTTGCCAGTGGAGGTGATGGAAGATACAAGTTAATCTTGCTGCTCCAAGATGGGCTCTGGAGAGGTCTTTGGTTTCTGCAGGGCAATTGGTAGGCACCAACTAAGTCCCTGCTTCATGACTAAAGCTCTCATTTCTCAGCTGCTGAGAGTGTCTTGTGCTGATGACTTCTGCTTAGATTCCCTCCTGGAATAGCTGTTTGTAAGGGAAAACCTAGTTCATGCCCTGTCTCTGGGACAAGACTCATCCAGTAACCAGCTGATGTGAGGGGACCAAGGTGGAGTTTCCCTGTCGCAGTTTGGAGCATCTCTGAAACACTATCCCAGCTCTAGAAATTCTTTTGGAATTGGCAGATGCCCTGTTGCAAATGCATTCCCATTTGACCTCTACCTCTGCCCAATTTTGCTTTCCTCACCTTTTGACTTACTCTTCTTCAGGCTGCTTCCCAATGAACATGTCCACGTTCACCTAGGGTCTGTTTCCAGGATTCTTAATCTGGAAGATGGCAAGTTCTGACTGACTACAAACTGGACAGGTCCCACTTCAACCAAGTGCTGGGCATCCTCTCACTTGCCTACCCAGGGTGTTCATCAGCTCTGGGAGAAGCCACATGGCCTTCACATATGCAGAGTCTGGAAGTGCAGAGTAGCTAATGACTTCAAAGGAGCAAACCTCCACTGAGAGGGTACGGGAGCTGAGAGATAAATTCCCCAGCCTCCTGTCCCTGTCCTTCAGATGAGTCATCCTGGGAGGTGGTCTAGATACCACTCAGAAGCCTGCAGTGGAATATAGGCCCTGAGGTCCAAAGAGGCAACATCAATAATCAATTCTTATATTGACTTTTCAATCAATCTCTGCTTACTGATATTATCCCCTTATACCTCCTGAAATGAAGCCCTTATTTCAGACTCTGCTTGAGGAGAAACCAAAATTCTGGGTACCACCCTCACCTAGGTGACTGTTCCTATCCCCTATAGCTTTATTCTTCTCAAAGCAGAGAAATGTGGGAGGTGGGGACAAATTCTCCTTGATTGGTACACAGTGAAAAGGAAAATGCCATGTGCCAGAACCTACAATGTGCTAGAACCTATGCCAGAGACACAACAATGGGTAAGATAAAGTCTTTTCTCGAAGGAAGCCTACAGTTCAAGTAAGGGTGGATGGCAAGAGTGAGAAGTAGATTGAGATACATATCTAAAGGTGAAGTTGGAAGAGACACAGGAAAATGTGGTTCTGTCTCATTGGAAAAATCAAGAGGGGTTTCACAAGAAGAGGTGACACTTGAGAAGGGCCGAGTAGGGTGAGGAAGGCCTGCTGGATTGAGGGAATAGGATGAGCAAAGGCCCAGGAACAGGAAAGGGCAAAGTCATTTGGAAAAGCCCTGTTGGGACAAGGTGTCAAGTATGTGAATGGTGATCACTGAAGACAAAGCTGGAAGTGAAGACCGTGTTGGGGACTCTTGGATGTCAGAAAGTAGAGGCTTGGCGTAGTCCTTCTGTGAGACATGGTCTAGTGAGAGTGCTGGCAGTGACACAGCTTTCAGGATATACTACTGACTCTTAACAAGAAGGAAGGGGGTATCTTGACATCTGAATCAGACGGTGTTTCATTGGTTCCAGGAGAGAGCAGACTTAGTAGCTGTAGGCCACCAATCAAAAGAGCTAGCATTTACTGAGTACTTACAGCATACCAAATACCAAATACTGCTCTTCATATGCATTACCTAATCCATATGGGATTGGTACTGACACTATCTCCACCTTACAGGCAAGAAAACAGAGATAGAAATAGGCTAAGTAACTTGTGCCCCATCTTCCTGGGTCATAACCAATAGATGAAACTGCTAATGTGACCAGTGCTGTCTGGCGTTCTCATGCCCAGCATTTAACCATGATGCTGGTTGGGTGAGGTAAGGGCTAGGCAAGACTAGCAGTCAGCAAAAGCTTTTGAGCACAGTCAGAACACTACCAGAGTCATCTGTCCATCATAGGGTATGGGGGAGAGGCTTAGGAGCAGGAAGTGAAAATTAGGCCTGACCCCTGGTTACCTTAAGTCTTTCAATCCCTCTCTGGACTTGAGCTACTTAATGGGCTACATACCCTACACGTCTGTTTTCAGGGTAAAAGTTTTCCATTCTGGTATGGGGTCTCATGGCTCACCTTATAGCTATTTGCAACCATTTCTCTCATTGGCTTTGAATTTCCAAGTTTCTATCTCTTCAAATACCTGTGTATGTAAGTAGCCCTTTCAAGATACCAGAAATTATTTGGTATAGTGCCAAGCTTAGATCCAGTTACTCCATGGTGCCACTCATTAATAATGCAATAGTCAACACAAATACCCACACACATCCTGCCACTTAGTTCCCATTACAACCTTGTGAGATAAGCATAGTTTTATTATCATCTCCATATTTCAATCAAGGACACAGAAAGACAGAGGC
Source organism: Carlito syrichta (assembly GCF_000164805.1). Classification (NCBI taxonomy): domain Eukaryota; kingdom Metazoa; phylum Chordata; class Mammalia; order Primates; family Tarsiidae; genus Carlito; species Carlito syrichta. The sequence continues at coordinate 52,397 of NW_007233125.1, forward strand.
AAGATAACAAGTGCAGAGTCTCCTTGTTGTAGGGAGTTAAGAAAATGGATGAAGCCATTTCATAGAGTCTACTTGAATGCACCACTAGGCTCCTGATCACTCTGGTGGGGTAACTGGGAGCTCTTTGGGATTCCATCTCTGGGACCCTCTCTGCTCATCTCCTCAGGCATTGCTCCTGTCAGCAAGATCATAAAGACTTTTTTTTTTTTAAGTAGAATCTCATTCTGTCATCCAGGCAGGAATGCAGTAGCAGATTACAAATCACTGCAGCCTCAACCTACTGGACTCAGGCACATGGCGAGAAAGGGACAAACGGAAGAAATATTTAAGGGGTCAAATAAAAAATTCTTGGGACTTGTGATATTCCAAGACATCAACATGGCTTGGCATGGCTTGGGATGGGTATATAGTGACTATAAGCAAGGGTTTCAAGGATGACTCCTCAGTTTCCATATTTGAAGACTGGTGAATGGATGGTGGCATCCACTGAGTTAAAGAGGAGCAGCTTGGGGAAGGGTAGTATAGGCTATTGCACATCAGTTGAGCTCTAGGAGTCATGGGTTTCCAAGGGGAAGCCGTCTAGGAGGCAGGTGAACCTGGAAGGTGGGAGAGGCAGACTGAGTTAATCTGTTCAGCAGATGCTTATAAAGTGTTTGCCATGTGGCAGGCACTCTGCTCAATAATGAAGATCCAGAGTGGGACAGTTCAGGTCCCCCTCAAGGAGCTCACGGTCTATAAGAAGAATGGACCAGCAAGTATCCTGCCATGTCACAGGAACCAGGGCATGTCCTAGGTATAGGAGGAGAGCATGAAAGAAACAATGGCTAACTCAACTGGGTGGGGAATAGTCAGAAAGACTTTCTGAAGAGAGGATGTGAGATCTGAGTCTTGAAGAATTAGAAGGTGCTCACCATAGGCAGACCAATTGTGGAAAGGGCATTTCAGGTAGAGGAGACAAGTACATAAAGGTGTATTTGTACCCACAAATAGTCTGGTATGTCTGAGGATGAGGATGTGGGAGGTGGAGAGAGGAAGGGTTATGAGTCATGACACTGAGGAGGTAAGTACAGCACAGATGGCTAAGAGCCTTGAATGTCATGTTCAGTGACTTGAAATATCCTCTGGATAGCAGAAGCCACTAGAGTAATTTAAGCAAGAAAGTGACATGATTAAATTGGGGACTTGGGAGTCGGAGAGTAGCAGTTAAAATTATGAGTGGATGAGACCCTGCAGAAAAATAAATAAATAAATTAAAGATCGCAGATTTATTCTGGAAGTAGGCAAGAAAAACTTCATAGCATCCTACTCAGGCTGGCCTTGTATCAAGTTACTATCATGATTAAAAACTAACTTTTATGGAGCCCTTATTCAGTGCCAGATACCATTCTAAGCACCTTATATGCATTAGCCCATTTAAACCTCGTAGTAACCACTGCAAGATATAAGTTAGCTAGAAAGTGGTGGAAACAGGATCTGATGTGGGATTTGAACCCAGGTCATAGGACTTCAGAGCTGATGCAACTTCACCACTCAACCATACAGCCTCCTTGCAATGCTATGAGATAACACTTGTAAGGCACCTTATTTGCACTATCTAATTTGATCCTCAGAACAATCTAATCATCGATGAGAAAATGGAGACATGGAGAGGCGCATGCAAGTTACTTAACTCGCCCAAGTTGGAACAACTAATAAGTGGCCAAATTTAATCCAAGCATTCTGACTTGAAAGTCTGTGCATGTAATAACTTTGCTCTGCTGACACTGTAAGTTTTCCATAAATACTAGCTGAATCGATAAATGGATGGTTGCAAGAGCAATATTTCTAAGAATTGGCTTCCGCATCTCGGAGATCCAACATCACCAAGCCAAGCACCCAGATGGTGATTTTCCATCGAGGCTGAGGTATAGGGTGTAGCGTGGCTGGCTCCCACCCCAACTAGCCTGCTTCTGTAGCCTGATTCTTGCAGGGTGGGTGTGCATCAAAAGCTCAGGGACTGGGTAGGACCAACCTACAGGTTCCTCATTGGCCAGGACCCATCAAAGGCACCTGTGCCAGGCTCTGCTCCACTCCAAGGATGGGCAGATCAAAGGGCCCTGTGCAGAAATTGGGTTTCTAGGCAGCTCCAGTTCTGATCATCAATTGTCACTTTGGCAGTGGCAGCAGAGAGTCCAACATGACAAGGCTGCCACAGCCAAAACTCCTGGGGCAGACATCAGAGCAGCAGCTCCAACGGCAAGGTAGCTGCCCAAGACCCCTCTGGGCCTTGACCCCTGATGGGAAGAGAGGGAAGAACTTGAGAGGTCCCTAAGGAAAATGTTTGGAGCAGGATCACTAAAGTTGCTGCAGGCGAGAAACCTGAGCTTGCCATTTATATTCTTGCCATTGGAACCATGAGACTTGACTACCTCACATAGCTGAGAAGAACTGTTGACATGCCCACTCATGTTTACTGTCAAACACACACACACACACACACACACACACACACCCCTAAACATATATACACACCTGAATCACTTGCCCAGACATACATGTATAATAAACATACCCCACATATGCAAATTCTCACACAAACACAAACAGAAATATTTATACACACATTCTCCCTCATACCGATCAGACTTGCCTACATACGTATGTGCATGTATGCACACATCCTTGTACACACCTAAAGATGCAAATGCCTGCGCATTCATTGGGCACCCACTCTTCCTAATGAATTCTGCCAGTTTCCTGAGCCCAACTCAGATTTTTCCCTCTCAGAATGGTGAGAATCAGCCTCATCAACAGGCATTAAGTGCAGGAATAGCCTATTGCATAGATCTTGATACCAGTCATTCTCCGACTCCTCTGCAGAAAAGTCTGGAGGCAGTGTACAAAATTGTACCAAACAGGATTTATGTTAGCTCTGGGAAGTGATTTCCTGCCAATGAGAGCTATTAAAAATATCAGCATGTTAGAATTCCGTTTATTGAGAAATATTTGGTTGCCAAAAATTTGAACCAATGGGAGTATCAATTTTCCTTCAGTTATATGTTCTGAATCAATAGATTTTTAAAGTAGTTATATGCTCTGGATCGATAGGTTTTTTTTTTTAAGTAGTTATATGCTCTGAATCAATAGATTTTTTAAAAAATATAATGGCCTAGTTATAAATCAGAGGGAAATTTATTATAATTTGGGGAGTTGAAAATGTTTTAATTTAAAAGGCAACTAATATCAGAGTTCAGTTTCATTGAAGATTTAACAAATGATCACTATTAAGGCAGTTCTGGTACTTGATTTGAGGTCTTGTTCAAGCACCTTCTCGTTCACGATCAAAATCACAAGACTAAGAAAAGTAGCAGGAGATCCTTTGACACCAGTCCAAGTATTCTCTCCTCTGAGAAATTTTCCCTGACCCTTTCCGACTAGACTGGAGTGGGCACTTGCATTGGACAGTGTGTGTGTCACGCAGGCACCATTTGGGACTGAGGCCCTCACTCCCTGGGCTGCTGGGAATTTTGGCCGCTGATGAGTCACAGGAGAATGACCCTCCAGAACTTGGTCTCAGCAGAAGGAAGCCACTTCATTCGTGGTTATACCATCTCCTGGCAAACTTGACCTATGGCAGCATATTTCTTCAGTGTGCCCACGTCTCTGTGTCTCCCCTTCTTTTTCTCACAGCCAACACCCAAACATCAGCAAATGGTATTAAAGATATATTCCATATCTCACTATCTCTCATCACCTCCATGGATACTGCTCTGGTACAAGCCAGCATTAGCTCTCTGCTGGTCCATTTGCAATAATTCCCAAATTGGCCCTCACATTTTTGCTCTTGACCTCCACAGTCTGTTCACAATATAGTAAAGAGGGTAATCTTGTCAAACCATTATTCGGTCACATCATTTCTTTGCTCAAAATCTTTCAGTGGCTTCCTATCTCGTTAAATATAAAAAAAGTCCAAAGTCCATACTCTGCCTGCTGGACCTCTGCCCACCATGGCTCGGCCCTCTTCTCCCTCTCTACCTTCATCTTCTCCCTCTTCTTCACTCAGTCTTCTCCAGTTCACTGCCTTTCCTCTTGCTCCTTCAACGCACAAAGTCTGTTCCCACCTCAGGGTCTTCGCACTTGCTGTTCACCCTTTGTGGACTCCTGGGACTTACTCCTCCACTTTATTTGATTCTCTCCCAAATGCTACCTTATCTGAGAGGCCTACTCTAGCCTTTGTCTAAAATGTCACAGTTCCACACCTGCCACCCTATCCCCTTTTGTTCCCGACACTTCATAGTACTTGTCACCAACTAACATATTACATGCTCATGTATTATTGGTGTTTCCCAACATGAGTGTATGGACTTTGAAGTGCTTTTTGCTCTGTTCTCGCTACCGGAATCCTAGTAAACTCTCAATAACTGTTTGTTGAGTAACTTAGTTGGCTTATTAAGTTATTTTGTGTGTCTGTCTCTTTCATTAGGTTTTGACCAACCTGAGCTCAGTATTGGATCTTATTTATTTCAGAATGGTGAGTAACAAGCCCAGATCCTGGTACAGGCTAGGCAAGGCATGCACCAATATTTGAGATGAATGAACAAGTAAATAAATAAGACCAATGAGGTGACCTCCAGCAAGCAACATGAGTTCTCTTTGAACCTCAGTGCTCATCTATGTAAAACGAAGATAACACTACACTACTCCCTACCTACTTCAGGGGTTTTTCTTAAAATTTAATAATATACTATACCAACCTCAAAGGCACTTCTAAATAGACAACAGATGCCATATCCATGCAAAAATGTCTACATTTACAGTTGTCCCTTGGTATCCGAGGGGGATTGGTCCCAGAATCCCTGCAGATACTGAAATCTGTAAATGCTCAAATCCCTTATATAAAATGGTATAGTATTTGCATATGACTCCTGCACATACTCTCATATTCTTTAAATAGTCTCTAGATTACTTATAATATCTAATACATAGAAAAGCTATGTAAATGGCTGTGTTTTTTAATTTGTTTTTTATTGCTGTATTTTTTTGACAGATTCAAAAATTGTTCATTTATTTATTTTTTTATTTTATTTTATTATAGAGATGGGGGTACAAATGAGGATTAACTACATAAGCAGGATGCATGCAGGTGAAGTTTGAGCTCCCAACGGGCCCTCACTTCCCCTGGTAAAGGGCCAGGTAACTTTGTGTTGTTACATACCCCCACCCCTTCCCCTGGCAATGTCCAGCCACTGCTGATCCCTCCTTTGTGCTAATGTAATTAATGTTCAGGTCCCACTTGTGAGTGAGAACATGCGGCATTCTGGTCTTCGTTTCTGTGATAGATCACTAAGTATGATGATCTCCAACTCCATCCAATTTACTGTGAAGTCCACAATTTTGTTCTTTTTTATGACTATGGAATACTCCATCATGTTGATCCACTGTTGGTGGAACTCACGGTTGGTGAAACCTACAATCTGGAGGGCTGACTTACTGAAATTGAGCCTGAAGGAAGATAAGTCAGCAATTCAAACATGATTCCATGAGGAAGCCACTCTGGAGGATTTAGTCAACATCTCTAAATTACTTTGAACCACAAACCTCAGGCCTTCAAGATATTGTCTTTATAAAGAAATGGCTTATACATTTGCTGCCTATTAGTTTCAGCTCTTCTCTTTAAGCAGACAGTGAATGTTTCCACTGTAAAAATAAAATACCAATGACAAACTTTTTTTTAAAGTAGTGAAACCATGAAGAAAAGGCCTCCTATAAATCTAGAACCAGAGAAGTTTTCAGAAACTAGCACTTATTAGTTAAGTACTATAGGTAAGGAACTGGCATAGAAACTCAGGCTTGGAGCATTCCAACAGTGCTCTGAAAGTAGGGATGGTTGTGGTAGTACAAATCATGCCTTGTGCAAGGTCCCTTTAGCCCTCTGTCCACTTAGACCAGAATTCCAAAACTTTTGTCTGGTATGGCACATTGACTTGTCCCTGAGAAGAGTGCTTTACAGGGTTCCATACACACATGCAATGCACATACTCAATACAACCATGCAAAGTCTTACAAGTAAGAAAGAACCTTCCCCTCCCAATTTCTGCCTCTTACATTACTAGTCCTGGTTGATAGAGTCTACAGTTAGTTTTGAAATTCAGCTCTGCTTGCTATTGTTGCAGCCTGGGGCCACCCTCTGAGGGCTGACAGGATCCTCCTCTAACTGTCAATGATTTAAGATAAACATGGCCTCCATAAATGCAGTGGAGTTGAATCTTGCATACGAATCTTCTCTCATCTTTCAGACTGTGTTGTGCCTTGATAGTCACCTCCTTGACCTCCTTGGCACCCCAGGTCCCACCACACTTGCTTTTCTGGAACTCCAGAGGAGGTCCGGATGGGGGGATCTAAATGCCCCGGAGCAGGGCCAGTCTCTTGACTATGCCCACCCATTTGACATTAGAATCTTTTCTAAAAGAGCTTCCTTGCTATGCTTCGATCTATCCTTTTTTCTTCCAGGCTTGTACCAGCCGCAGCTGAGCAACAGTCCTACTGCAGGACTGATTATGCAGTGGCTTGGATGGGAGCCAATCTGTGCTCCCTCTTGTGATTGGGCTCCTCTAGCATTCGGTCCATTGAGATGGACCCTGGGCTGAGTCGCCTTGATATCCAAGCAATTCCCCAGCAGACTTTGGTGTCTATTTATCTCAGAAAAACTCAGGAGGCAAAATAAATAACCCAAGAAGGCCAGGTATGCAACAAGTCCACAATAACTGCGTACTCTGGATTTGTCTCTGTTTGCGTGGCCCATGACTGCCTAGCCTGGCACATGGTAGCTGATCCCAGGCAAGGTGCTAAAACTCATGAGAGGCTACATGACACCTGACTAAGACACAGACATCATCCTCCTTCTATATCCTCCACAGTTAGCCAGTCGTCAACACATTCGATTCAGATTCTTGAAGCTCTATCTAATATATCCCATTGCCTTCTCCACTGCCACTGTCAAAATCCAGATCCTCAAATATTCCAGAAACATAACTTGAGCTATCAGTCCAGTGTTTCATTCCCATTATTATTTCTATACATTCCATGGTCTTTCCCCCTTAACACTAGAACTTAAAGTCTGAGCATCCATTGCCCCCAGAGAAAGGTAGCTACAGCAGAAATGCAAAGAGAAACAGGTAAGTTAATAATTAGTGCAACAGCCAAAGTCCTAGCCTAAACAATAGATTAGAAAAATTACTTACAGAAAGCATCAAGTCTAAAGAGCTGGGAGAATTGGAAGAGTTGGGGAGAAAATTAATCCAGTGGATACCTGTGTAGGCCTCTGAGAGGGGGCTCTATGGCCCACCTGCCTTGGCTGAGCACAGGGGTGGGGAGAGGGTTGATAGCTCTCCCCTTTAGTTCTAGGATGTGAGAACAAATGGAGCCTTCAGCCTGGGAAGATGACAGCCTCCAGAACAGGACAGTTAGTTGCTTGGGACATCTGGGCACAGAATCTAGCTGAGATCCATTGAATTTCCCACAGAGTGTGTCTGGAGAGTCTCCAAAATAGAATAGTTTAGATCTTACTGTCTAGAAAATGAAAGGACCACATGATGACCTCTATGATCAGGGACCCTGGGTGTCAAAGTAGAAGTAGTTGTTAGTCACTGCCACCTTCCCCCAACTCTTACCCATCCCCACTCCATGGCTTGGTACTACATGATCCCTTCCCATGCAGAATTTAGATGCTACCATGGGGAGAAGGAAGAGAGGGAGAAATCTCTTAACTAAGTGAAATATCTCTCAGTACTGGATTGGGTTCAGATTTATAGAAAACTTTATTTCTATACATTTGATCTTATGGCTTGGGAAATTATGCCGGCTACCTAAAACTACTACAGGGCAGTCCTAACCAAGGGACTATAGGAAACTTTCTAAAACATTGACATAACCACGCCTTTACTGGTAGGTTTGAGGATTTCTCAGTAGTGTACTTTCAGTCCTCCAAGCTCAGCCTAATCCTAGCATACATCACGTACTATCTGTGGGGAATGTATCCTTGCTTATCAAAGGTCAGAGGTAATGCTTGATCCCTGTGACCCCCTGTAACCTTGAGCTCCTCTTACCCCAGAGAGGGCCCAAGGGACAAGAAAAAGCTCTTCTTAAAGACCATGGGTAGAGGAGGGGCCAAGGGTCAAGCTGAGGAAGTAGTGAGCTTGCAGTCTTGCCCATGGTTCCTGTGAGAGTCTTCCACCCTGACCCATGGGTCCAAGGCAGACTAGATCCCAGCAGGCTGGGTCACAGGGTTTCCAGGTCAACCTTCATCTTTGCACGTGGTATTTGTCCCTTTGATCTTTGTGCAGATCAAACAAAACTCACTAATCAATGGCTTCCCTCCTTGCCTTTCAGAACAGATCATCAAACAGGGCCTGCATCTCCCCCTGATTCCCTCCCACCCTCCTGTTTTCCAGCCAGAGGCATTTGCTCTAAGGTCTAGGTTTGGCTCACCTATCACCCCCACCCAAGTAGTGCAGGTGTGATTGTCTGTTTAACTTCTTTAATTCAAATCGTGTAGAGAAATTTCAGGACTCACTCACTAATATATCCTGATTACTTACCTTTTGTTTAGGCCCTTGGGTAGGGGTGGATCAAAGCATCTACTACAATTGCCTGGCTGTCTCAGTCTTGGAAGCACCTTGGTAATGAAAGAACCAGGAGAAAGATAACAGGGCCAATAGAACAAAACTGAATCTTTCTGAGCCTGTTTCCCGCTTTATGAAACCAGAATATTGTTTCTTGCCCTATCAACCTCAAAAGGCTGAAGTGAGGATCGAACAAGTTAATGGATGTTAAAGTTCTCTGAGAAGAATGGAGTCCTAGATTTATACTGGATTGAGTTTCTTTAGTCCTTATATATTACTAAAGACTCAGGGAAGCCTTTTGGAACAGCTAGAGTGATCAGCCTTCCTGGCTTGATTTCTTGGGATGCCAGAATTTCAGTACTAAAACTAGAAAAATACCAGGCAAATCTGGACAAGTTGATCACCCTACAAAGAGGAGTACTTGAGAACACTTGCTCTAGGCTGAACTATGTTCCCCCAAAATTCAAATGTTGAAGCTCCAGTACTTCAGAATGTGATTGTATTAGTATATAGTGCCTTGAAAGAAGTCACTAAATTAAAATGAGGCTATCAGGGTGAGTCCTAATTCAATCTGACTGGTGTCTTTATAGGAGAAGTCATCTGGAGAGAGAGATACCAGGAATGAACACACATAGAGTAGAGGTCATGTGGAAACACACCAAGGAGACAGTCATCTGTAAGCCAGGGACAGAGGCCTCATAAAAACCAATCCCGTGAACACCTTCACGTTGGACTTTTTCTAGTCTCCAGAATTATGAAAAAGTAGATTTCTGCTGTTGAAGCCATCCAATCTGTGGTACTTTGTTATGGAAACCCCGAGCAAATGAATACAGTATCCTTGAAGAAAGAGGAATTCTAAAAGCTAACAAGTTATAGGGCAGTAAATTGATGCATTAATTCATTGAGTCCTCTCTTCATAAGAACTCTATATGGGAGCTACTATTATTATTTACTATTATTTGTTCCCATTTTACAGAGGAGAAACCTGAGGCACAGTCAAGTAACCTACTTCAAAGTCATAGCTAGGAAGTGGCAGAGGCAGTTTCTTCACTCAGTGTCCTCTAGAAGGCAAAATCCTTCAAGGTTAGGGTTAAAGTGCTAATATTTAGGAGAAGCAAAACCAGGGTTCTAAGGGTAAGCCGCAGGGGGTGGTGAGGGTGAGTTTAAAAGGGAAGTAAGGTAAAGAAAGATGCAATGGAACATGTACCAGCTGGCTATCACTTCACCCGGAATCTCCTTGAGACAAGCAGCTTGCTGGGCAGGTGAGCTTCGGGACACTTGGAATTTCTCTGGATCATTTGAAAGAAGAAATCACTTGTCTGGGTTATCCACAAAAGGGAGAAAAAGAGGGGTAATTCAATTAAGTTTGGCCTAAAGCTGCCTCTATACACATTATAAGTTTGACCTAAAGTTTTCTCCCTACAACATGAACTGTAACCTAACTCTGTGTGGAAACAGACTGCAACCTACTCTTGCACCAAATAACGGAGTACAGCCAACCACAGGCAGCCAACTGCTCAAAGCAGGTTCAGTTAAGGCAAAGAACCAGCTGTAACCAATCCAGATGCTTCTGTATCTCACTCCTGGTTTCTCTACCATAAATGTTATTCACCCACGTGGCAGCCCTGGAGTATCTCTGAACCTATTCTGGTTCTGGGGGCTGGCCAATTCACAAATTGCTGTTTGCTCAATTAAACTCTGTGAAGTTTAATTCGCCTGAAGTTTTTCTTTCGACAAGGTATTTATGTGTTTGGCTCCCTCTCAGTCCCTTTTCCTTTTCTCATTGGTCAAGGATCACCTCACAGGAAGCTAAGTCCCTGCACTTCCAGATTGCTTCATCTAAGGCCAGGGTACCTAGGGAGGCTGCTATAGACTAAACTGTGTTCCCAGAAGTCGTGTTGAAGCCCTAACCCCTAATGTGAAGGATTTTGGAGGCAGGGTTTTGGGGAGGGGATTAGATATTGAGGATGGAGCCCGCATCATGGGATTAGCACCCTTCTAAGAAAAGACTCTAGCTGGAAATCACAGCAAGAAACCACAGCAGGAAGAGCCCTCACCAGAAACCATATTAGCCAGCACCCTGATGTTGGACTCCTCCGACCCCAGAACTGTGAGCTATACATTTCTATTGTTTATAGCTTACTCAGTCTAAGATACTTTGTTGTAACGTCCCAAACAGACAAAGACACAGCCCAAGTTGACTAATACAGAGACCTACACACCATGTATCCAAATATTTAAATGATACTCATCAATGAAACAAACTGATGAGCAGGATGTTTCTACTCTTTTCATGCCAAAACACCTTTGCAGTGATGCAAAATGTCACATTACCTGGTGGTTACCTGAAGATGGGCACTTTTCAAGACTTTCAACTCAGACATCTCTCCTGCTTACTAGATTGTACTGTCACTCATTAGAATAGGGCCTTGTCTTCTTGTGATAATGATGAAAGTAATAAATAAATGCTCCAAATACATTAAAGAAGAAAAGGTGAACACACACAAAATAAAGTATTTTCACATAAGACAGCAGTCCCCAAACTTTTTGGCATCAGGGACCTGTTTCGTGGAAGACAGTTTTTTCACAGACAGTAGTAGAGGAGGTGGGCAGATCATCAGGCATTAGAGTCTCATAAGGAGCATACAACCTAGATCCTTCCCTTGCACAGTTCACAATAGGGTTCCTTCTCCTTTGAGAATGAAATGCCCTGCTGGTCTGATAGGAGGAAGAGCTCTGCCCATGTCCTGCTGTGTGGCCCGGTTCCCAACAGGCTGTGGACCAGTACTGACATCGGTATCAATACCAATCCACGGCTCAAGGGTGGGTACCCCTGACAAAAGACATACTCATGACATTTTATCAGCTTAAGATGAGAAATAAGCAAACAGGCTCAGATAGGGGAGGTAGTGAGTTGAAGGTGACAGAGCTCAGGGTTTGATGCTAGAATTCAAGTGTATTTTAATTGTGGCACATTGAGGCTATCCATAGTGGCACTAAATTATGTCCATCCATTTGGACAGGCATTTATTCACAGCATTTCTGTGCCAGGCATCGATTAACTGCCAGGATAGAGATAAGGACAAGATTCATCTCTGCTGGAGTTGCTCCCAGGCCACAAGGGGAGATGGGCAGGTGAAAGTGGCAGTTGAGCAGGCCCAGTAACAAAGGCCTCAGGACATGCAGTGAGGACCCAGAGGATGGCTGACAGGGGACGATTGTATGAACCTTCAAGGTTGCGTGGGAAGTGGCAATGAACAGAGGGGAAGACATGCCAAAAAGAAGAAACCGAGTGTACAGAGGTCATGGGTTGTGATCCTGGAGCAGCCTAAAGTCCCCTGAATTTGGAGCATGGGTCAGGGTTCAAAGGTGCAATCGTGGACCTACAAAAGCCCACAGATTTTAAACCAGGAAATGACCAGATCAGAAATGTGATCAGAAATGTGCTGTAGTCTGTATCATGCTCCTCTTACTTTGTACTAAAATGACTCTTTTTTTTGGTCTCTGTTCCCAGACCCTGTCTTTGAGCTCCTTGGGGAGCTTTATAGCCCCAGTGTTTTACATGGTAGCTAGCATTCATTTGTTAAATGAATGAATGAACAAATGAATGAATGAACAAACAAACTCTGCTATCCAATTGTATTCTTTTACTTTGGTTAGCCTCCTTTCTTTATTTCTGTGCTGTTCCTGATTTTAGTTGAGGATTAAACATGGGCTCTGCACACAGACCCTAAGGCTGTGAGTCTGTGTGTGTATGTTTTACATCAGCCAAACCAAATAAACAAACACATGGCAGAACCCCAGGCGTGCGGCTCCCTCACTTGGCACAGCCAGCTGGCACGTGGCTGCCCCTCCCCAGCCTCCCAGCCCCTCCCTCCAGAGTCAGGATGCCACCTAGAGGCTTGGCTGTGGATTTGAGATCCCCTCCCTGCCTCTCTGCAGCCGCGGCAGAAATCCAGGCACACACTGATATGTTGTACCTTTTAATTAGCAAGATTTTGAAATGATTTCTGTCTTGAAACTCTCTGGAGAATTGGCTGGCCACCCCTAAGACAATAAAGACCCCACAGACAGGACAGTGACCACAGTACCAGGGAGAGGACAGGCGGCTGAACCCAATCTCACCCCCAAATGTGCTTCCTGCTCCACGATACTCATTTCAACTGGCCTGACTGCCTATTCCTACTGACTGCTCAGGGTTACTCTGGTAGCTTTCTTCTGGGGGCTCCCAAAGCCAAATCAGTGCTCTCAGTACTCACCTCTACCTTACCCACTGAGGTCTTCCTGGATTTCCCAAAACCAGTCAATGACAGCCCCATTTCCTAGGGCCCCCAGTCAGAAAGGGAGCCTAATTCTTTTTTCTCCCTCACCCCCGGCCACCCACCGGGCATTGTCTATTTTACCACCAAACTGCTTTACTAATATCTATGTCCTTCTTTCTGTCCCATCTGCTAAAGTTCCACTTCATGTCCTCCTCATCTGTCTGGACTTGCACGATGGCCTCCTACTGGTCTGCTTAACTCTGGTCTCTTCTTTCCGCAATTGCTTCTTCTTTCCAGCCACCATGTTGGTCTTTCTAAATTATTGATTTCATCTGGCCACTCCTTTACTAAAAAACAGACAAACAAAAACTTAGAGGCTTCCTACAGCAGATATTGTGTGAAGTTGTTCAACCACCATTCTTCAATGCGAAAGCAATGCCCACATTCCAGGTGGCTACTCAGAGCAAAGACTACATTTCCCAACCTCCTTTGCAGCAAGGTGTGGTTATCTGTTCTAGGCAAGAGTATTTACATAGAAATGGAGAGTGCCATTTTAAGCAGTATCCCTAAAGGGAGGTGATGTGCTCTTTGTTGTTCTTTCTTTTTTTTTTTCTTTTTTTTTTGAGTTGGAGTCTCACTCTGTCGCCCAGACTGGAGTGCCGTGGCCGCTCCTGGCCACCACAGCCTCGACCTGCTTGGGCTCTGGCAGTCCTTCCGCCTCAGCCTTCCAAGTAGCCGGAATTACAGGTGCATGCTACCACATCCGGCTAACTTTTTTATTTATTGTAGAGATGAGGTCTCACCTGCCCAGGCAGGTCTCGAACCTGCGGGCTCAGGCAATCCATTCACCTCAGCCTCCCAAAGGTGCGGTATTACAGGCTGAGCCACCGAGCCTGGCTCTGTCGTTCTTTCTTCCTCCTCGAAGGCTGGAATACAAATGTGATGACTGGAGCTGGAGTAATCATCTTGGGCCATAAAGTGACCTTGGTAGTGGAGGTCATGCTCAGGGAGATAGAAACAAACCGTGGAATACCATGCAAACTCTGGTCGTTTCTTAAAAAACTTTCCCATGAGAAAGAAAGAAAAATCCGTCCTGATTAAGCCCTGCTATTTCAGGGTTTTCTGACACTCAAGCTGAACCTAATTTTAATTATCACCTACAGTAGGGGTCAGGAACACTAATGCCACCAGGAGCCAGGTAGGCCACATAATTTAGTGCTGCCTTCAGGGGAGCAAGAGAATAGGAATGGACTTGTGTATTCATTCCTATTTATTTATTTAGTCATTCAGTTTTTCATTTAACAAGTTATTTATGAAGCCCTATTGTCTACCAGGCACTCATAGGCACTGGGAAGGCAAACATAAATAGACATCTCTTCTTCTTAGACAAGATCTAGGTCTGGTTGGGGAAGACAACATTTTAAATAGATAAAAATAGTAAAGTATTATGAAGACTATAATAGCTGACTTACTAACAGCAGTAGAAGCAAAAAAAGAGTGAAGTCAATTCCAAAAATCTGAAAGCAAAGACTTCATAAAGAAGGGAAGCCCTCTCCCAGAAGATGTGTGAAGAAGGGCATTCTAGAGAAGCAAATGTTGGAGGATTTGATTCCCCACTGCTGCAATTTTTTTCCCTTTTCAAGAAATTGGAAGCAATTTGGTAAACAGAGCCCAGCTGTGCTCCGCCTACCGTAGAAGGCAGTAAGAAGGTAACATCAGTACAACCTAAGGAATGCCACGATTTGGTTGGGATTAATTCTCCAGCCTTTTTTCTCACCAGGTCCTTTACAGGATTTGATGACAATGTAGAATCACGGCTGCTTCCTGACATCACCACATCCCAGCAGACCTGATGTTTAGGGACTGCAGGAATGTCCAAGAATCAAACACGCAGTGGGTGCTTAGTTGGATGGAAGTATTCCTGAGGGTTTTCATCTCTGTGCTTCAACATCCCAAGTAAAAATTCCTAGAGTTTTGAATGATATTCAAAATATGTAACAACCCAGTATTACATAGGACTGACTAATCAGGTCAGAAACTGGTGGTAAACAATCCATTTGGTGTGTAGAGCCATCATGCATCAGTCCTGCCTGGAGGAGGGTCATTAAAATGACAGCATAAAAGTAACTTACCTATGTTTTTAAAAATCATCATTAAAAGAGCACATTCAAAGCAGGAATTACAAAAACACAAAGCACAGTTGGTTCCCTTTCACTACCTTTCACTTTTGCACTCCTTGTCTCTTTATCTTGGGATGCAGTCCTACTTGAATTTCATGGAATCCAAGGAAGTGAGTCCCTAGGGGCTGGGCACTAGGTAAATTGGAGCCCTCAGGAAATCAATCCATCACTAGGTCTCCCAGGCTTTCCTGTGGGGCTCAGAGCCCAGCTCCTGGCACAGTGGCCCATGCACTCTTCAAAAGGAGAAGTGTCCAGTCTCTAGACATGAGTCTTCCTTCCCCTTTCCATCTTTTCCAGTGTCTTGCACTCCAAACTGTCCCAAATGTGTGTTCCATGAGGAACACGTACCTGACATATTTTTTTCCCCTCTGAAGCGCTTTCCTCTTGGGAAAACTCTCTTCAAAGAATGTCTTAAGAGAATTGAAAACAACAAGGCTGAACCGCTTTTGTCAGCCGATAAGGGCCTTAGAAATAACTCCTCCAGCTGCTCATTTCTAAAAGTGGAAAGCTGAGACCCAGAAAACTGGAGTGGTTTGCCTAAAAACACACAGAACACTTTCACAAAATTCTTCAGCAGTTTGAAGTGTGTGTACTTTCCAATCCTTTTCTCTGCCTACACCTTGTAAACATATTTTGAACAAATGGAAGAGCTATCCACCACAGTTAACACCCGGCACACACAGAGGCTCCATGGAAGGGGACTGCTTAGGGGTCAGAGCCTTCTGGGGGTCTCTTCAGCCGGAGTATGTCAGGAGACCTGGGTGGCTCTGGGAAACCACATGGAAGGAGGAGCAGGAGAGCGGTCAGAGAAGCTGCAGGGAGCCCAGGTGATAGGAGGGGCCTGGGCTTTTCCTCCCAGGTCTAGAAGCTTTGAACCTCTTGGGCCCAGTAGGTGGGCAGCAGGATTGGGAGCATTAGCATTTGTTTTTCCACTTTGATCCTTTGTCTTTTAAGTGTTGTGGAAAATCTTGCTGGCAGGATCCTGGCTACTTCAGGAGGGAGGAGGGGGACACCTTGATTGATCTGCCGAAGAAAATAAGCATGAGAATATGTCTTCAATAATAGAAAACCCAGTCTGTTCTTAAACCCCATTAACTGACTTATACAGTTCCTAAGAGTCATTGCTGTGTCCTTCCTCCTTCTTAGTTATCCTCCTCTGCAAAATGAGAGGGTTGGACTGGCCTAGTGATTTTCAAACTTCACCTTTTAGCGTCAGAACCTCGTCTTTTTTTTCTCAACTTATACACAGACGCCCGATACTTTGAAGCAAAGCACAGATTCTCTGACTGAAACTGGAAACAGGGATCTCAGCCAATTTGATCCACATCTTGAGGGCAGCTGAACCTCAGGTCACCAAGAAAGCCATGGGAACACAGTTTAGAAGCCTCTGAGCTAGATGATATTTAAGAGCCCTTTCTTTTTCACCTTTATAATTCTAGATTTGTCTCACCGGGAATTGACCCATGTGTAGCTTTTTATTCAGTGCATTCATAGAAGAGAAAGTCTGAAGTCCACTAATCTGCCATCTTGTTGATGTTACTTTATAATTCTAAAACTAAGCCCTGTGAATTAGGGAGGGCAGGGACTCTAAAGTCAGAAATGGAACACGATTTGCCCAAGATGTAGAGCAGACTCTGCCCACATTCCTTTTAAGTCTTGTCTCTTATAGTGCCTTTATGTGGAGACTGTGAATTTAGCCTAATAGAAATGCTTAGAGTTCCTCGAATATGACATTTTCTTTCATTCCACTGTGCCCATGCAGATGCTATTCCTTCTACCTGGAATGTATTTCATACTCTTGTCAGACTATTCAATATGAACATTTAATTTTAAACTGGGATCAATGGCACCTCTTCTCTGAAGACTGTCCCTAGTTCTTCACCTTCTTCTTTCTGCATGAATCACACAGTCATTGATGCTCTATCCCCTTGACTCTTCAACCAGAGTACCGTAGACCATTTGGGCTGCTATAGCAAAATATCTTAGACTGAATTTATAAAAAACAGAAATTTATTTCTCACAGTTCTACACTCTGGGAAGTCCAAGATCAAGGGATCTGCAGATTAGGTATCTGGTGAGGGCCTGTTTCTCGTGGATAGTGACTGCTTTGTGTCCTCACATGATGGAAAAGGAAAACAAAATCCCCCAAGCCTCTTTCTTTTTTTTTCTTTTTTTTTTGAGTTGGAGTCTCACTTTGTTGCCCAACTGGAGTGCAGTGGCATGCCCATGGCCACCCCAGCATCAACCTATGGGGCTCAGGCGATCCTTCTGCCTCAGACATCCAAGTGGCCGGACCTACAGGCATCGTGCTACCATGCCTGACCAATTTTTTTGATTTATTCTAGAGATGCGGTCTCACCATGTTACCCAGGCTGTTCTCACACCTGTGGGCTCAAGCAATCCTCTCACCTCGGCCTCCCAAAGTGCTGGGATTACAGGTTTGAGCCACCGTGTCCAGCCTCAAGCCTCTTTTATAAGGGACTACTCCCATTCACGAGGGCAAGGCCTGATCACCTTTCAAAAGCCTCACCTCTTAATACTATCATGCGACATTCAGATAATAGCAGTCATAGATTTTGTTTTTTCTGGACTTTTCAGGCTATCTTGAGCATAGTAGATATTAACAAATATGTACCCAGTGAATAAATAAAGGCATGAAGAACATTGCTGGGACCAAGATGCTGGCTTCTATTACTGCAGCTTTAATGTTAAAGCCGTCCTAGAGCAGTTTTCATCTTTTTCTCTTTGGTGTTGCCTGATTTCCTCTCCCATGATATTTCCTAACACTCAGCTTTACCAAGAGGTGAAGGTATTTTAAACATAAAATTGTCTTCAGCTTACTTAATATACTCAATTCCATCTTCCTTTTTTAAAATTTTTATTATAAAAATGTGGGGTACAATTCACAATTCCATCTTCCAAGCACAGATTAATGTGGTCAAAACTCAAAACCCGCAAGGCAGTTTCTCCCCAGGAAAGACATGCAACTCAGGTTGTAAAGAAAAAAAGAAACATTCATCTGTTGGACCCCTACTATGTGATGATGATAATACTTTACAAAAGTAGGAGAACCAGGCATTCCACATTCTTCATCCTTCTAGTCCTGTCTTCTGCCACCGGGAACCCCCATCTGAAAGAGAGTTTGCTTTTTTTTTAACATCGTAACACATCAAGGTATTTTTAACCAATTAACCCTATCATAAAAGTTTGTTAGCTTCAGGTAAGCTTCTCTGTAAATTATAAGATAAACCTGTGGTGGCAGCTCCTGAAATGGCTCCCAATCATCTCCACTTCCCTGTGTTCATGCCTGTGATGGTTAATTTTATGTCAACTTGACTGGGCTAAGGGATGCCCAGATGGCTGGTAAAACATTATTTCTGGGTGTGACTGTGAGAATGTTTCTGGAGAGATCAGCATTTGGATTGGTAGATTGAGAAAAGAAGATGACCCTCTCCAACATGGATGGGCATCATCCAATCTATGGAGGGCCTGAATGGGACAAAAATGTAAGGGAAGGGCAAGTCCCCTCTCTCTGCTTAAGCTGGGACTTCCAGTGTCTCTGCCCTTGCACATCAGGTCTCTTGGTTCTTGGATTTTTCAGACTCAGATGGGGACTTACAACATCAGACCCCCAATTCTTTATTTTATTTGATTTTTTTTTTTGAGTTGAAGTCTCACTCCGTCATCCAGGCTGTAGTGCAGTGGCATGCTCATGGCCACCGTAGCCTCGACCTGCTGGGCTCAGGTGATCCTTCTGCCTCAGGCTTCCAAGTAGCCGGAACTACAGGCTTGCACTACCATGCCCGGCTAATTTTTTGGGGGGGAGGTTTGGAATCTCACTCTTTTGACCAGGCTGGAGTGCAGTGGCACACTCATGGCCACCACAGCCTTGACCTGCTGGGCTCAGGTGATCATTCCGCCTCAGCCTTCCAAATAGCTGGAACTACAGGCAAGTGCCACCATGTCTAGTTAATTATTTATTTATTTATTGTAGTGATAAGGTCTCACCAAGTTGTCCAGGCTGATCTCAAACCTGTGGGCTCAGGAAATCCTCTCACCTCGGACTGGGATTATAGGCATGAGCCACCACACCTGGCCCCAGATCTCCAATTCTTAGACCTTTGGGCTTACAACCACCAACTTTCCTGCTTGCAGACAGCAGATTGTGGGGCTTCTCGGCCTCCAAAACCAGGTGAACAAATTCCTATAATAAATCTCCTCTTATTTGTGTTTTTAAAAAGACAAAGCAGTAAAAGGGGCCTGCCTTCAGAGATCACTTTCAGCTGTAGCAGCTAGTTTCAGGGAATCCAGCATGGTGAAAATTTTCAGAAGTGCCCAAGGGGTGACAATTGTCCTGAAATGATGCCTCCAGCAATAGTGTACCAGGTCAATCATTCCTGAACAAGATCTTGGTTGTACACGATCTCTCTTGCTTCCCGCCGGAGTCTCCTTGCTCATTCAAACTGTGATACCTGATACGATCTAGTAAGCTCCTTTTGTGTTTAAATTAAAAAATAATAGGACTTGCCAATTCATACTCAAGGGACTCCAACTTGAAACAACTTACAGACTGGAGCACAGTAGATAAGGCCCAGACTCTGCAGACACAGGAGTAAAAAGGAAAGGAGAAGGGAGATTAAGGTGAAGAGAGAGACTTGGTCCATTGAAGGAGTCCAGAAAATGCCACCCCAAAACATGATACTTTGGTATGCAATTACTTTGAACTAAGGGCTCTTAGGGAACAGATGCAGGTACAAGGTTTCTTTGAACTTCTCTTATATGCTTAAAGACAGGTCCTCCAAAAGGAACCTAATTGTCATGAATACTCTCCCCAGGAATCTCATCAGCCAGGGAAGGTTGGCTTCTATCACAGGAGGAGATGGGGGTTGACATCACGACCTCGACATCGCGCCTTTTAAAATAGGGTTGAAACAGACTTTGTCTCATGTGATCACCTATTCTTCTGCAGGCCCATTCACTCTCCCCTAAGTTGCCTACACTTCTCATTCCTATACCCTCTTATGAAGTGGACATATATGCTTCTAGATCTCACTGGGTTTGGGGCATTCCTTTTTCTTTCATGTGATGTCCCCATGCATGTAATAAATTTTTAAATCCTTTCTCCTGTTAATCGATCTACTGTCAACTCATTGTGTAGACACAGTTATTGAACCTTCTCCTACACCTTCACACTAAAATTGATAGAACTAGAAGATCTAAAGACTTTTTTTTTAATTGGGGTTTTTTTTTTCCCCCTCACCATCTTCTGTATTCCTGATAGCTTGGGAGCGATGCATAGTCTTTCTGGTGGTGGATTAAAAGCTCATGCCATTCAGTCATTCCAGAAGAAACCAGCATTGTGTTTCTCACGCCATTCTCATGACAACCCTCCGAGGAACATCCCCACAATTTAGCACTACACAGAGCACAAGTGGTCTTTGCTAACAAGCCGCCTCTTGCCATTTGCCTGTTTCCTGGAGACCAGTCTTGGGCCAGGTGTGAGGAGCAGGCGCAGGTATGGAGGAAAGGTTATATTCTGATATTAAAGGAGAAAACTGAAGGATAGTTACCCTCACCCCTCTTGGAGTGATGATGTTTCCACCCTGGAGAAGTCTACCAAAGAGGGACAGAAACTTCATCGAGGGGCTGGTCTATTTTCTTCAGTCTTTCCGCCACATGATAGGCCAGAGTTCAGATTATGGAAGTGCACTGAGTTTGCACCATGTGCCAAGCCCCATACTATGCTCTGGGGTGTCAAAGTGAATGAATGACAACATCCCTGCCCTCGAGGATCTGGAGACTTAGACACACTGCAGCAGGATTCCTGGGACATAAGTCCCTCCTCACCAGAACAACAAGGGAATTCTGGACCAAATGTGGCTGAGAGGGAATTAGTCTTTCTGGCCCCTTTATTCTATTGTTCGTGTTCTTTGTTGTCCACTGATTCCGTCATGTTTTTATTTGAGAACTGAAACTATTTGCAGTGTATTCTCAGTCTTTCATCTGCAATTGCTCAATTTTACCGACTTCATCAGCTGTGCTTACAATACTCAATTGTATTTACATTGCTCCAACCTCTTCTGTCTTTGTTTGTCACTGAGCCAGTTCATGAACATGCAGCTCTAGCACAATGGAAACTGACTCTTCTCTTCAATGGATGTCTCGCATTAATAACTGTGGCCCAAAGGAGGACTCAATTAAATGAAATAATATGTAAAACATATTAAGATTGTGTCAGGCACATAGGAGGCACTCAATATATGTTGGCCATTATCATTAGACTATACATATACATCTTTCAAATGGATGGTTACCTGGAAAAAGGCCCATTATTCAAAGTCCTGCTTGGCTCTCATTATCAAGTGAGCTCTTGAGTACAGCAGCTGGGGTCTGGGCCACCTGCTTCCTTGATTAGCATTTTCCTTCCTACCTTGAGTGGATCATGTCTGCTCTTCACCCATGACTCCATCCTTACCTTGAACTGTCAACGGAGGTAGAGAATGTGCATTACTCATTAAATTCTGACCACACACTGAGGACAATCCATTCATCCATTCAACATATGTTATGAGCACTTAGTGCTGGGAGTTGTGCTCAGTGTTGAGGCTCCAGAGATAAATGAAGCATAGTGTCTGCCCTTCAGAAACTCCAATATATAAACAAAATGTGACTAAGGTTTGAGGAACACCGAATGCTTCTACTTACTCTTCTGTGAGCTTCCAACTTCCTTCATGAGAAGAGTACACCCCAGATAACTGCTAGCTTACAGCCTGGGCCCAACTGAGGGTACATGGGACAGACCTGAACTTGACCCCAAGCCTGATACACCCATTTCAGCCACCTGCAGATATATGTGTTAGAAATCAAAGTTTGCTTTTTATGTGCTGAGATCCTTTGGTTGTTTGTTACACAGCAAATGCTGCCTAATATTGTGTTCAATCTCCTCTGTGCAATATGACTCCACCTACTCTCTTTGGCCTCATTTCCTTCTAGCCATACCAAACAACTCACCTCTTCCCAAGACCACTGTGTTCTTTCAGTGTCCATGATGTTCCTTGTGGAGTTTTCCATCTAGAATTGTCTTCTTCACCGACTCAATATTCAAAGCCAGGATTCAATTATCGAATTTCATCTTTTCTGTGATGCCTTTCTCCATCCATCCTTCTCTGAACCAAAATACAAAAAGCAAACAAACAAAAAAACAATAACTACTGTTTATCAATTCTGTGAAGATTAGCAAGATGCCTACTCTGTAGTGGATTTACTTTCTCTACCTGCCCTCCCAAGATTTTTATCGAAATCTGTTGTCACTTTGCACTGTCATTGGCTGTTTTAGAAGTCTTGGTCCCCACTAACCAGTGTCTCTTTACTAGCTTGTAGGGACCAGACAGGTAGGAGACAGGCTGTGTCTGTCTCTTTTATTTTTATGCTTGGGTGTGAGGACATGCACAAAGTAAATGTCAGTTGAATTCAATCTCTCTTTAAGCAGTAGTTGACAGATAAGTAATCAGTCCCCTGATAGAGAGAAAAAGAGGTCAGAGGGACCCACAGCTGGGGCTGTTTCTGCTCCCACCTGTAGGCCTGGCCCTTCCCTAGTTCCAGACCAGATCTGACCGAGGCAGGAAGTCAGCAAGCATCCTCAGAACCCCGTCCAACGGGGCTTAGTGTTGATTCATCCTGTTTATCAGCCTCATCTGTGAGTCATTTTCCCAGCACTGAGTTCAGGATTCCACTGTTTTTCCAGGTTGCCTCTTTGTTGATCTGGCCCAGGAGGCAGTTTGTGTTGACCACCGAGCTTCTGTGCTGCCCTTTCCCTTACCTCCCCCTGCCTAGGGTCCTTCCAGAGAACGCGGGTGGGTTTGGGGCTGAGCCTTCTTGCTAGGTGCTTCCTGGTACAGGACTAGCCTGTTTGGTCCCAAGTTCTGGTGGATTCTCCAGCCATTGGTTTCCTCTAAAGGGGCTAGAGGATCCTGGCTTTGTTCTTGCTGGTCCCCTCCCAGTTACTGGGGTTCTGCTCCTGATCCCCAGCTTGTCTCTGGCTCTTGCTCCCAACCAGCTACCTCAGATTTTGACAATTGAGCAGAAAATCTACAATAAGATTCAGTGATTTCAGCTACCACCAACAACTCAGTTCTTGTGGGTAAGGATTTTATTCCAGAATGCAGAAGTATAGATAGAGCTTGTCTTATACATGCCACCAAAAAAATATTGAATGAGTAACTGAAGGGTCGGATGCCCTGCCTCAAAGCTCCCCTACCATAGGACGAGGGAACAACAGAGTGAACACAGCCATTTGAAATATTGTTCTTGCCGGGCTCGGTGGCTCAGCCTGTAATCCCATGCTTTGGGAGGCTGAGGTGAGTGGATTGCCTGAGCCCACGGGTTCAAGACCCGCCTGGGCAACTTGGCGAGACCTCATCTCTACAATAAATCAAAAAATGAGCCGGGCGTGGTAGCGCGCACCTGTAGTTCCAGCTACTCGGAAGGCTGAGGCGGAAGGATCGCCGGAGCCCAGCAGGTCGAGGCTGCGGTGGCCGGGAGCGGCCACTGCACTCCAGTCTGGGCGACACAGTGAGACTCCAACTCAAAAAAACAAAAACAAAAACAAAATATTGGTCCTAAATCTCTCTCTTTTTTTTCACCCTCTCTAGTCTAGTCCTCTTGCTGATTCTAGTGATTTCCATCTCAGCTTAAGCTCTCCCTCTTTATCACATACCCCGGACTCCCAACCTTCCACTATTTTCCTGTCTGCCCAATTTTGGCCACACCCTTCAGACCCAAGCATCGAATCTCCCACGGTGAGGCATGTCCCATCTTATGAGTTCTGGGACCTTTGTTCTCTAACCCTGCCCTCTCTGGAAGACCCCGGAAAGATACCTTAACCATTTATACTGTGTCTCCAGCGGCAACTTTGAGTCTCCACTCTCAACCGTGACTAGAAAGGACTGTACCACTGGCATTTTGCCTGTTTCTACGGGTAAACCTTGGCCCCTGCATCTAATTCAGCTTCACCCCCTGCCTCACCCCAACCACACACCTTACTGTCAGGCTGAGATGGTTGGGGGAAGGAACCAAAGGAAGCTTTTGTGGAACTCAGCTTCCCCGTTGGCCTCTGATGCCATGGCGAACAGTCCTGCCTCATTGTTAAATTTGGGGATGGGACAAAGAAAGGGAGAAAATCCAGATATTCCTCCCCTCCCCCAACCCTGCCCTCTCCTGCCTGCAGTTTCTGCCTTCACAGGGCCTGGAAGCAAATGACTCTGGTAGGAACTCTCCATACAAAATCCCACCTCATCCGGAGAAGCGGAGAGACGTCTGAGACCACACCCCAAGTTCAGCAAGAGGAAGACCCCTTTAGAGGCAGTGTAGACCTTTAGACCTGGGAACCACGAGGGCTTCAGAGGGACACCAAGAAGCAGATGGCTCAGGCAGCATTTCTCCTTTGCTGGGGAAACAGTTCTGGCTTTCTCTATTAATGCAGACCCAATCTGCTGCTAAGGAACCCCCAGCTCAGGAGAACCTGGGACTAGCAGGATGTCCTGGGAAACTGAGTCATGGAACAGGAGAGTACCTTTGAGACTATTCTGAATCATGTAATCTCAGAATCTTGACAACTGAAAGGGCCAGAGAGAAACTGCACTACAGTTAATTCCCTAAAACACCTCTGATAAGAGGTCATCCTGTTTTAGAATACCTCAGGTGACAGAGACCTCACTACTTTTCAAGTCAGGCACAGCATCTTCACACACTATATTCTCCCTTAAATTGAGCTGAAGGCTGCCTCCATGTCAGATAAAGTGTTAGTGATCTCTCAGCTCTTCCGTCTAAGCTCCCATGATGCCTCAGCTTTGGGAGTGCCCAGAGCACCCCCAGATAGTCTAATAATTCTCCAGTTTACTACACTATTCTAAAAAGACCAGAATCCTATTTCTCTTTAAATATCCCTTTGGGGCTAAGAAGAGTGTCTGATATGAAGATAAAGTTGTGAGTTCAGAAGCCCATTTGAGGTCATTAAAATACCCTGATGTCTTCAAGGAATTTATTTATGCCCCAGCCTAAAGAGAAGCATCATCCAGCCTAAGTTCATCAGTCGCCTCCAACTCTGGGTCAGTGCAGAGGGCAGCCCCTTCTACAGCCCCCCCAACCCCCAACTCCACGCCTGCATACACTTCTCATCTGTGATATCCCTTTGCCACCGGGGCTGCCTTTTTCCACATGCAAATTTCACATAAAATCCTTCAAATGAAAACAGGTACTTTTCATTTTGTTCCCATAAACAGACACTTTCTAAATATTTAGACATCTGTATATAATGCCCTTAAACTGTTTGTTCTGAAGCATAAATAGGTATCTCCGTGTTTGAGTTAGTGTCTGATATGTTTCTCATTTAAGGAGAAAACATAAAAAATAATTGGAATAACTACTGCCAGGAACAATGCTTACACAGCATGTCAGTGTCTTTTATTGTGTCTTAAAGTAAAAGCTTCAGTTGTAGGTTTTTTTTCTCCCCCATCAAACAGAAGCACAGCTCCCGTCGGCTCACCTTTCCCAGGACTCAGCTGCCTCTGGGCAAGGGGTACCAGCAAACAGCCCCCACTTTGGAGCCTGGCATGCTGTCTAGTTGCATTCACAATGCTTAGGGCACTACACTGAATTCTCATTCCCCATTCTCAAGTTTTCATTGAAGGGAACACATTTCTATTTTACTTCTAAGATGGGAAAAGTAGGACCCCCTTCTCAGTCCACTAATAGAGCCCCCAAAAGCAGATGAGATGACAGTAAGGACACCAGCCTATGTAGATCTGCCCTTCTGAGTTCTCTCTTATTGGAAGTTTCTACCAGCAAGGTCTGTGATTGTCCATCCATAATAAGTGGTTCAATTTCAAGGGTGGTGGAGTTGAACTAGGGAGCCAGTTGGGATAGAGATCCAAGCCATTTTCTCCCATCAGGTTTTTACTAATTTTTAAGATCTCCATCCCTCTAACTCCAGTGGCTTCCTTTAAATGGTCTGACCTACAGTATGAAGAGGCATGGGATGAGGAAGGTGTTATTCCCAAGCCCTTGCTACCAATCTCTGAAGCTCCTCTTTGAACACAGACACATTTATATTTTTATTACACCCTTAAAATGGAACTTACATAGATCCTCAGATCTAATCCACTCCTCCCTGTATTGTCTTTAATTGCCCTGGCGAATTGTCACCTGGCCTTTGTTTGGACCTTCTGATGATGGAGAGTTCTCTACCTTAGAAGGCAGATTATTCTATTGTTGGAAAGTTCTGACTGTTAGTACGTTTTTTAAATGGACTGGAATTCCTGTAATGTTCACCCCTTGGCCCTATGCATTCTTTCATTTACTTAGCAAGCAAATAGTAAATCCTTAGTTGTGTAAGACACTTTGCTGGGTGCTTAAGATTAAAATAAAAATGAGGAAGTTTCTATTTCTGCAGAGTAAGTTAGGAAATCAGACAAAAAAGTCATTTCAGTCTAGTGTGAAGCCTACTACGATAAAGATCCCAGCAGTAGGGTCTGTCTGAGTCTGAGGAGAAGACAGCGGCTGAGTCCCCAGAGGACCAGACAAACCATGCAAGGTGGCTTCTGTAGGGTGGACTTTGATCACTTCCAGGAAGTAGGGAGCAAGACCATCCACACAGATGCAGTCTGGATCCAGAGCTCCCAAGGACAGACCAGAATCCCATGACAGCCCCAGCTCTTACAGAGCCAGGAAGCTGTCCCTCCTATCTGACTGGGAAACAGCTCCAGCATGGACAGTGATGCTAGGACTCACTCACTTCTGTCATCTGTCTCACATGCTAGTCAGAAGGATCCCTTTAAGACGTTAGATTATGTCACTTCTCATTATGTAACTTGCACAAGCTCTGGAGCACTCAGAGGAAAGACCAAGTTGCTTACAGTGACCAGTGTGGACAATGCGATCCTGCCCTCTTTACCTTTCTGCTTGTTCTCTTAATCTTCTCCTGGTCCCTCCCCACCCCCAGCCAGGCTGGCCTCCTTACTAGAATGCTCTCAGCACTGTCTCACCTTGGGGTCTCTGTTCCCTCTGCCTGAGACACTTTTCCCAGATGCCTGTGTGGTGCAAACCCCTCCTCCTGCAAGTGTCTGCTCAGTGTCACCTCAGTGAGCCCTTCATCACACTTGTTAACATCGAAAGTCTCACACCATCTCCCTGAATCCCTGCTCCATTTAGGATTTCTTTTGACAGTTCTTGTTTTCTAAACTATCTTACTTTGTTTATTATGTCTAATTTTACTGTTGCCCCTCTTCCCCACTACACACACACGCATACATACACAGACATATGAATGTAAGTCCCTGAGTATAGATTTTTGTCTCCTTTATTCACTGATATATTTCAACTATTTAGAGCTGCACTTGACAGTTAGGTGCTCAAAAAATTTTGTCCAATGAATGAATGCTATCAGAGGGAGAGCGCAAAACAAATACCACTTTGATATCAGACTTGTCTCTTGATTTCATTTGCAGTTTATGGAAAACCAGGGTTTGGCCAGTAATTCATACACATATGCATACAATGGGGCACCACCCCCCAAAAAACCCGAATTACTTTTTGGAGGGTGGGCCCCTTGTAGCCCAGGCTTCCCCCACTAGTTAAGTGTTCTAGGAACCCACCAACATCAATGTATCAGCTAGCATTGTTGTGAGAGGCTGCATTTGGCTTCAATGATTTTTTTTTTAAGATTCTTTCGACACATTTGCCTATTTCTTTTCTTTTCTTTTTTTTTTTGAGTTGGAGTCTCACTCCGTCACCCAGACTGGAGTGCAGTGACCGCCCCCAGCCACCGCAGCCTCGACCTGCTGGGATCCGGCGATCCTTCCGCCTCAGCCTTCCAAGTAGCTGGAACTACAGGCGTGCGCCACTATGCCCGGCTAATTTTTGATTTATTGTAGAGATGAGGTCTCGCCAAATTGCCCAGACGGGTCTCAAACCCGTGGGCTCAGGCAATCCACTCACCTCGGCCTCCCAAA
>NW_007233125.1:80552-81152 GCF_000164805.1 Carlito syrichta
CCTCGACCTGCTGGGATCCGGCGATCCTTCCGCCTCAGCCTTCCAAGTAGCTGGAACTAAGGGCGCGCTACCACACCTGGCTGATTTTTGATTTATTGTGGAGATGAGGTCACCTCGGCCTCCCAAAGTGCTGGGATTACAGGCTGAACCACCGAGCCGGGCCTCATTTGCCTATTTCATTGGGTGGTTTATGAGCACACCTGCCCACACCAAGCTGAGAGTTCAGCAGTTTTTGACCAAAATGGCATGACCACTCCCTAACGTATCCTACTCTCCCTATTTACCCAATCTCACCCAGAATGACCTTTTGTTTTATTTCCTAAGATGACAAAAGTTCTCAAAGGGAAACGTTTTGCTGGTGTGGAAGAGGTGAAACAAAAAACAGCAGAAGCATTAAAAGGCATCAAAATTGATGAGTTTAAAAACTGTTTTGAGCAATGGAGAAGTGTCTCTATAGGTGTATTGCATCAATCAGAGAGTACTTTGAAGGTGACAAGTTTAAACATGCAAAAATAAATAAACAATTTTTTTTTTTTTTTGAGTTGGAGTCTCACTCTGTCGCCCAGACTGGAGTGCAGTGGCCGCTCCCGGCCAATGCAG
>NW_007233125.1:81172-117421 GCF_000164805.1 Carlito syrichta
CCAAAGGCGCGGGATTACAGGCTGAGCCACCGAGCCCGGCTAATACACAATTTTTTATAAGTAAATTCCCCGCATATATGGAGGAGTCTCCCTCATGTATACCAGATCCCTCTGACTCGCTTAAATTCAAGAAAATTTATCCATTTATTCAATGATTTGTTTGTTTAAAAATACTGATTTATTTCCAGTCATAGACAAGCCTACTAATATTATCCTGCCTTGGTCTCCTTTTTACATACTCATTGCCTCTGATAAGAGCTTTGACTTATGCTATTATGATGTGAAAAAGAACACATGCACTATCTTTGTAGACAAGCAGGGTGACAGCCCTTGGGTCCCAAAACCAAGAAAGCCCATTTCTCTATTACCCAGGGTGGCTTGATGTTTGTGGTAACTGCATTAGCCACTTCCAAGGTATAAAAGCAAAAACAAAACCTCCCATGAAGACACAATTTACGAGTTTAAAGGGTTCATTCATGGGACAAGTCTTGTATAAGCAAAAGAGTACTAGAGTACAGTTTTTTTTTTTCTTCTCTAAATGATTTTTTTAAATTATCTGTTGCCTTAGTCTATTCCTGCTGCTATAACAAAATATCTGAGGCGAGGTAATTTATAAACAACAGAAACTTATTTTCTCACAATTCTACAGTTGGGAAGTCCACGATAAGGCAAGTATCTAGGAAGGGCTTGCTCTCTGCTTCCAAGATGGCACTCTATTGCTGCATCCTCTGGAGGGGACAGATACTATGCCCTCACATGATGGAAGGGGCAGAAGGGTCTGACTAGTTCATTCTATTCCTTTTCTAAGGGCACTAATCCCATCCATGTTCACCTCCCAGGGATCCCACCATCACCTTGGAGGCTAAGTTTCAACAAATGAATCTTGGAGGGATACAAACGTTCAAACCACAGCATCTGTACAGTGGCAACAAGAAGAATAACTACATCATTGAGTTGTTGTGAGGATTAAATGATTGATGACGTATGCTTAGCACAGTGTCTTGTTGATTATAAGGTTAGTTGCTATTAGCTCTGATCAGGAGGAGCGAAAGTGGCATCTGGAGGTATCTTGGATCTATCAGTTCAGGGCTTTGCCCACCCATATCCCTGCAGTTCAGAAAGAACATTTGTAACATACACTCTGAGCCCAGCAGCCCTGGCCTTTGGTAACTAGCATTATCTCTGGACCTGGGTTTGCATGGTTTCTATACATAAAACTCTGAGCAGTGAGAGGGTGAATTTGTGTGATTTTTCCCCTTTCTGTCCCTGTCTTCTGAGTCCTGCTCATATGCATTTACTGAGAATTCCATCGACATAGCCAGTGTTGCCCTGAGCCTACCCTGAGAATGACAGAAGGACCAGCCTTCGATGAGTTGTGCCATCACGGACTTGGCATCCTATCTTCCTGAGAGGAACCCCAACTCTACCTTCCTAGCAACCTACACATTTTTAAATCCCTAGTGAGTATCTGTGATAGACTGAGTTCTCAATAAAGCAGATTCTGCAACAGAGTCTAGCACATAAGATATTCATTAAAATGTGACTTTGGGGTCAATATCTGTGAAAGGGAGGGGAAGAGGGAGAGGTCTAACCTTGGTGCAGCAGGCTCAGGACAGACTTAGCCCAGTCCCTGGGAGCTGTGGAGAAAGAAGGGTTGTCCCAATTGGGCTGGGATGGCCAGGCCTTTCAACTTCTGCCCAGATCAATCACTGAATTTGGGCTCTGAGGGCAGGGTGTGACCCTGGGCAATGGGATCTCTGCTTTGGAGGCAATCTCCGAGGGTACTGAAGGCCTCAGAACTCAGCAGCTGAGGCAACACATTCTTCACTGAAAAGGAAACTGAGAGACATATCACAGAGTATACACAATAGCCTGTATCAACTGGAGTTTGGCCTCAGGTATTTTGTTTTTGTTTTGTTTTAAAGACAGAGCCTCATCTGTCACCCATGCTGGAGTGCCACTTTGCAATCATAGTTCACTGCAGCCTCGGGCTCAAGTGATCCTTAGCCTCCCATGGTTGGGATTATAGGCACAGGCTACCATGTCCAGCTAATTAAAAAAAAATTGCAGAGATCGGATTTTGCTATGTTACCTAGGCTGGTCTTGAACTCCTGACCTCAAGGGATCCTCCTACCTTGGCCTCCTCAAGTGCTGAGATTATAGGCATGAGCCACAGTGCACTGCCTGGCCTTGTTTTAATACAGTGTTCTAGTTACTCAAGCCTATCTGAATCCCTAGTTTGTTTGGCCATGTCCTGACAACTGTCCAATTCCTCTTGACTCCTGTCCTTGAAAACCAGAATAGAATCACTGATCCAGCTCACTGGCTGGTATCATGCTCTGAGAGGAATGATCACTTCAGACTTCAATGCCAATACCTATTAGACTTTGGTCCTCACATGATGCTTAGAAAGCACAGTTCTGTTCATCACCTGGGACATCCTTGGACACTGAGCCCAGCAGGGATAAAGCTTAATTTCTATAACCATAGACTCTACGTGCTGGGCCCCTCTCAGGTCACAAGCACACCATAGCCAAGTCAAATTCCCTGAGCCTTGTCCCTATTCAAGGGGGCTGAGTTTAGGTTCATTCCATCCTAGACATTTTGACAAAATAATAGTAAACGTTATAATCACATCAACACAACTCATCTTTACGATACCCTATAATGTACTTTTCCACTCAGCTCTCAATTTTCTGCAGAGCATCCCTGAAAGATAAGCATCAATCCTGTTCCCCTTCTCAGGCTGAAGCTCAGGGTGCCTGAGTGACTTGATGCTTTGCCCCATAAGTGAAGTTGGGGGCTGAATCTAAGGGCTTTGGCTCCCCATCCTTCATGCCTGTTGACTCTCTGCTGCCTCAGGCACGTCAGCTGTTATTCCTGTCTGCCCTTTCCTCTCCTTTCGTCTCTCATTTTCCTTGCCCCATCTCCCTTCCTCCTGGTCCAGTTGCAGGCAGAAGCTCTTCTGAAGGTGCCCAGGTTAAATAAAAGAACAGTTGTGTTTATTATTATTATTATTTTTAAGTTCAGTAGAGAACAGTGGAGAGTAGATACGTCAATAGCATGCAACAAGCAAGCCTAGAGAGTCCTGTTCAACCCAAAGGGAAGACTCCAAAGTTGTAAGACCAGTAGCCACTTCCCATCCTCTTCAGCAGGTGACCAGGCCTGGGGGCGGTAGTGTGACAGACCTTATCAGATTGGGCAGTGCTCTCCAGTTAGGCAGATTTGGTTTCAACTACTCTTCCTACTTAAGCATGTGACTTTTCTGAACCTCAGTGTTCTCGTCTGTTAAATGGGGTTACTAAGGCCGGGTGTGATGGCTCACGCCTATAATCCCAGCACATTGGGAGCTGAGATAAGATAATTGCCTGAGCCCATGGGTTTGAGACCAGTCCGGGCAATTTGGCAAGACCTCATCTTTACGATAAATGAAAAAATAAGCCGGGCGTGGTGGTGCATGACTGTAATTCCGTTTACTTAGAAGGCTGAGGTGGAGGGATCACCTGAGTCCAGCAGGTTGAGGCTGCAGTGGCCGTGAGCGAGCCACTGCACTCCAGACTGGGTGACACAGGGTGAGACTCCAACTCAAAAAAATAATAATAATAAATAAGGTTACTAGTCTCTACCTCAGAAGGCTTTACACCCAGACAATGTTTGCAAAACACTGAGCACAGTGCCTTCTATGCAGTTGAGCTCAGAAAATGGAAGTTCCTCCCCCTTCTTCCTTCAACCCTCCTTCTACCAGCCCTGACTGGGAGTGATAAGAAAGTTTGCTGAGGAAGGGGAAAGAGAATTATGGGTAGAAAAAGCAGAACACGCTAAGAGACCCTGAAGTGGGTATTGGGGTTGTGGGAGGAACAGAAAGGGGAGGGTGGCCGTATGGCATGAGTAAGGGGTAGGGGCACAAACTCAGGTGGCCATTAGACAGGTGCTGGATCACACTAGGACCTTTTCAGCCCAGAGCTTAGTTATTTTATTTTCATTGATTTTTTTTCTTTTTCTATTTTTTCAGCAAGATAGCTATCTGAGAAGCTGAGTTAGTTTTTATTTTAAGTACAAGAAGAAGCTAGGGAGGTCTGAGAGCAGGGGCACAATGTGGTCTAGTTCTCACTGCAAGAAGATCACTCCGGCTATTGGTAAAAATGTTTATAAGTCAAGTCTTCCCTTCTGTTACAGCAGCTCTTCCAGGGCAGGAAATTGGATTTGAATTTTTTTTAAAATTCAGGTAGCTAGTGTATTAGTTTGCAAGGGCTGCCAAAGTAAAATACCTAGACCGAGTAGCTTAAGTAACAGAAGTGTATTTTTTCATAGTTCTGGAGACTAGAAGTCCAAGATCAAAGTGTCAGCAGGGTTGATTTCTTCTGAAACCTCTATCCTTGGCTTGGAGATGTCTACCCTCTTGCCATGTCCTCACAAGGTCATCCTTCTTTCCTAATTGCCTCTTCTTATAAGGACATCAGTACTATTGGATTAGGGTGCATCCTAAGGACATTTTAATTTAATTACCTTTTCAAGGCTCTATCTCCACATCTACTGAATAACAAAGCTAAAATAAACTAAGTTTGTACTTTCTTTATATTACATAATATAGTGTTGGGCACACATCAGAAACTCACCAAAAGTTTGTTGAATAGACTCAGATGTTTGGCACAGTCATGTAAATTATCATATATAGGAAAGCTCCTTTTGATCCATATACCTTGGTGCCATGTATGAAATGACTCTGTCCTGAGACCAAGGGAGGACTTCCATCCACTGAATTTCAGGCACCTGCAAAACTTAACAATCCACCAAAAATTACCTGGTACTAGAGGCTCCTTCACAGTGTCTCTGACTGGGAAGTAAAAGTCATTGCTTGAACAACACCAGAGATGGAATCCATTGCCTCAATGGGCAGCCCATTCCTACCAACTCTAGGGTAGCAAACTCAAGCAAGTACCCAGGATCCAGGAAGGGAAAAAACTTGAGCAAAAGGATTGGAGTAGTAGGGTGGTGGGAAGGGAAAGCATCTGTAGTTCGTTGAAGGTAGCAGATATCACTCACCTCTCGCTACCTGTCTCTGTGGAGAAACAAGTGACCCTGTTACCAGATCTCCCAGTTTATCCTCGGCACTCAGAAATCTAAATGCTAATGTAAAATCTCCTAGACTTTTAAATCTGACAACTAGTTTATACTAGAAACAACAACAAAAATATATAGACTATCAAAGAACATTTGCAGCCCTGATATTTTCATGGGTCACCATTTGGAGACCTCAATTCACGAGCATTTCTAGAGTTTATGATGCTCCTGTGCAAATCTGAAAAAAAGTATCACCTCTAAGCTGATGTAGCTCTGTGGGTGCATGGTTTGAGGAGTAAAATAAATCCTAGATTTCAATCCTCACTCATCCCTCAACCAGAAATGAGTGCAGTACACAAACTGCCCAATAATATGTAGCTTTCTGCTTCTCTTTGCTAAGAATGATTATACTATTTTACCGGAAGGAAAAACAAGGACTTCTGGAAGTTAATAACTTGTCAAACCAAAGTCACATTGTTTGTAAGCAGAGAGTCTGGGATTCAAACTTAAATTTTTCTGACTCCCTAAAGCCATGGTCTTTCTACTATGCCAGGCCTCCCTGTTCCATCGAATTACATTTAACCACCAAGTTAGGGACTGTCTTGGGTCCAAATATCTCAAGCATGAATGAGCTGAGGGTTTCCAGGCATGAAGGGTCAGACTAGGTAGTTGGATCCATGGAGAGCAATGCGCCAGGCCACTCCATTGAGAACCAGGCATCAGCCTCACAAAGGAAAAGATGTCTTGGGCCAGGACAGCTGAAAGGATGTTTATGGGAAGAAAACCTGGCGGAGATTAAATCCTGTGCACCCGCAACGCCCGTGATCTCAGACTGCTGTTTATGACAAGAGCAGCAAAAAGCCAAACAGAAATTTTTTTTTTTCTTTTCCCTGGTAATAGCTTCTGGGATTTATCTTAGGACAAAGAAAAAAGGTTGCTGACCTGGGCCTACTGCCACCCTCCTTGTCCCCAATTCTCCCACCCAAAAGCAACTTAAACCCAAAGTGAGGGCAGATGAAGGCCAAGCCTGTCAACTTTTCAATCTCAGCTTAGCTGCCACCTCAAGTTCTTCAGAGGTTGTCAATGACTCAATGCGGGATTCAATTTTTGGGGTGACTGTTGTTATTTCATCCTGTGAAGGACATTTCAAAACAGCTGGGAAATAGGAGTGAGGCCAGAATTATTCTTTCTTATAGTCCAGTCATCTTTGAACAAGTTTCCAAAACCTCAGCTGGAAAAAAATCAAGATCATGTTTGTAGAGCCAAAAAACATATCTCCTGGTATTTCCAGTCTTATTTTTAATTTCTGAAAAATTTACAGTTAAGACAGGCACATTTAAAAATTTGGAGAAAAATTTTAATTGAGGATTTAAAAAAAGAGACAAACTACTTTTGACCTCAACTTTCTTACCAAAATACTCTGCATTTGTGTTTATTTCCTTCCTATCCTTTTTCTTCAGCACATAACCAGGTTGCGGTCATACTCTTCGCATAATACTTGTTTAAGTCTGTATATTTTCATTTAGCATTGTATCATAAACCTTAAAAAAAACTCTATCACCAGTGAAAACTCTTTAATATAGCTTAATTATACCTGGATTCCGGCATTTAAGTTGATTTTGCTAATGCATTAGATTGCTATTACTAATGTAATAGAGTGCTAGTACATTAATTATTGTTTAAATTTAGTTCTCAAAAACCAAAGATATATAACAAAATAGGTTTTATTTTATAGGAATATGAAAATTGTGCAGAATACTGATTAAAGAAGAATTAAATTTCAGATTCTCAGCATTAGAAGAGAATATTAAAATCATTTAATACAAAATTTCAGTTGATGATGGTCTCTTTTGTATTGTCATGGGAAGCTCTCTCCTAACAGAGGAAGCCAGTTCTGATTTAAACAGTGCTGATGTCGTCCTATTTGTAACTTCTTCACTGGAGCAAGAGAAAATAAGCTCCCCATAAGAGATAATCACTCTTCCCCTATTCCAATTAAGAGAACAGTTCCAGAAGTCCCTTGGTTTGCATTTAATCATTGAATACAAAGCAATTGAGGGTCTGTCTCCTATATGTCCAGGACTTTTCTAGGCTCTGGAGATAGAATGAAGAACATGACATGTGTGGTCCCAGCCTTCATGAGCCTTTATTGCCATGTAGACTTGGTTTGGAAAATAAAAGACATCTAAAGCAGGTACTGAACCCAGACCTGAAGGATGGAAAAGGAAACCTAGAGGAAATGCTGCTGAAGCTGAGATAAGAAGATTGAGTTGTCCAGCCAAAAAATGTGGTTGCTATTGCAGGTAGAGGAAAGAGTGCATGCAGAGCCCATAGATAGACATGTGAATCAGAAATGCAATCCAGGGATGCAGGCAGCATGTGTCTTTCTCAGGCATGTCATGAGCAAACTTTTCATTGGTGAGTCTCCTACTCACTAGAACAGGGAAGACTGTCCTAGGATTCAGGAACCCCAGAAATTACAGAGGTTATCTAGATCACTCTTTTTCGGAGTGTGTGCTGAGAAGCATGGCTTCCTTGAGTGATAAAGAAATGTACTGGGATAAAAGACTTCTATGGTCAAGTATATTCCAGAAACACAAGGTTAAATAAAGATGCACAGATATATTTACTGCAGGACTTTTGGGAGCTTTCCACAGACATATCACTGTTGTCATTCTCTAAGGGACATTGTTACATGCCGGTTTTCCAAACATATTTTATCAGAGAATCATTTTATGTGAAATATCTAATATGACGAAGTTTGTCTGAAATCTTCTTTGGGAAATGCAGATATAGACCAATCCTAGATTTTTACTGATAAGAAAACTGAGACCTAGAAAGGGAAAATAACTTCAAAAAGACAGAAAGAGAACAACAACTGATCTCTTCTGACTCTCAGATCATTGCATGCTCCATTATAATTTAATGTCTCACAGTCACCAAGTTAATGTCACTATGAGCTATTTTTCATCATGAACTGGAAGCCTGCAATGTGCCAACTGCACTGTATATATCATATTATGCAATGTTCACCATTGTCCTGAGAAGTTCTGGTTTGACTACAAAGAATTGATTAGTTATTTCCACTTGGACTAAAAGCTATGCCTAGCCATAGGGGCCTCTTCCTGAGGCCTTATCCCTAATGCTTGTACCTATTCTCCATTCCACCAGATCTTTTGCTGATCAACCTGCCGTTCTGACACCATGATGAGATGGATGACAAACAGGTCCTGGATTCAAGATACTACAAATAAAAGTTGACTCCAAATAAAAGCATCTGGTCTAACCCCTCAGACACTAGAGGAGCAGCCATTCTCTATGTGAACCTTTCCAGGAATGAGGAGCTCACTGCTTCAAAACATTCTGGGTCTGGATGGCTTCCAGGAGGGACAGTTGTATAGGCCCTGTACAGAGGCCACTCAGAAACCAAATATGCAGCTCCTTCCTCTTAAGTACCAGGAGAAAGTGGCCATTGGGTAGAAACATGCAGCCTCAAACTCCACCACCTGTTTTTCTTCTCTCTGGTTGTACTGCAGAGATGGCCGGAACCTATACTGACAGCTCCATGTTGGCAGCAAACAATCATCATATTCGACTTGAGCAGCAAAGAGTTTCAAGATGATCTGTCTAAAGAGAAACAGCTACGGATTTGACTTTGATTGCTCTTAATTCTCTTAATGAGAAAATCTATAAAGAGCACCAGGAGGAAGAGAGATTTTTATTGTCTTTCAACAGGAGACATAATGAAGAGGGAAGAGGGCTTTCTTGTGGGTGCCAGAGTCTATTTCCCACAAGAAGAGCCTGGCTGAGTCCCATCTCCCCAGGAAGGAACTCGTGAGAAAACGAGGCATGGGGGCGGGGTGGGGGCAGTGTAATAAAACTTCAGGGAAGGGTATGTGTCTTCACAGAGAAAATAAGAGCAGCTGAGGGAACAGAGAGCTCCTGATGAAATCAAGATTTGTGTGTGGCTTAGGCCTAGGGCCTCGGGACAAGCGAAAGGGAAGACAGCCTGATGGAGGAATCTTCTCTGAGAAAATATGGGACGCTTATAGGCACCATAAATTTGCAATGTGGCTTATTCTTAACCTAATCATCATAGCATGAGTGGTGGCAGTAACTCCCACAAGAGAAGGACCAAGAGGTGAGAGTGAGACCTGTCCCTCCGTTTGTCTGTCTGTCAGCAGCTGACGTGGCCAAGCCCTTCTTG
Source organism: Carlito syrichta (assembly GCF_000164805.1). Lineage (NCBI taxonomy): Eukaryota > Metazoa > Chordata > Mammalia > Primates > Tarsiidae > Carlito > Carlito syrichta. The sequence goes on from NW_007233125.1 coordinate 90,441, forward strand.
GGCCCTGAATTTCTGGGTACAGTTGTTTGCTTCTCTAGTGCCTGTGGGTTCTCACCTCCCGGGCTGCCCTCAGGTCCGGTCACAGAACAGGGTCATGTCCATAAATCAGCTACCACAGGCCCAGGAGGGAGCTTGCAGCTTCCAGGCCAGGCTTAGCCCTTGCTGACCTTGTCCTAGGCCCAGTCTAAGTGAATATTTCAAGCCAAAGAAATCAACCCCCTGTCAGTGGATTCATGGACTTGTAGAATGTTAAGGTCGAAAGGCACCTCTGAAATAATTACCTTGTTTGATCAATTAACAGATGAAAGGAAACTGAACCACAGCTTGACTTGCTCAAGCTTACATGGTTGATAAGAGATAAAGCCAGGGTTTCTGAATTTCACACCAACTCTCTTTCTTGTGCTCCTGAAAGAACAGGACCAGGTGTGAACAAAGAACGCTGTGTCGCCTTCTCATCATGCACCCACAGTCCACACAAACACACATACCGACACACACTCAACTAGAGCTACACACTCAACTAGAGCTAGTGGGGGTGGGGAGCGTGTCACCAGATCTGGGCTCTGTTTCAGATAATCAGACCACTCCAGAGACATCTTCAGAGCAGGATGATATCTAAAATGATTTAGTTGTCAACATTACCTGTTAGATAAGTTACTGCAATTTTTCTTAAATATTTCTTTTTAAGGGGCTTGCCTTTTAAGGGAATTCCTTTTGTGACGTGACCCTTCTAGTCGAGAATCCTCAGAAACTCTCCATTGCCCAGAATATTAAGCTCCTATATCAGCCCAGGTTTGGTCAAGAAAATCGAGTCTCTGGGACATTATGGAAACAGAGGATTTAAAACAACAGTTAGGATTTACACAGATGTGGGAAGACTTGAGAGAATGAAGAGCTAACTTGAAGGCTACCATCTGAGGATCAAAGCAATGTTCACTAGAATGCATTCTGATAAACTGGAGCAGGGAATTTGTTCAACCACTGCAACCGTGGCAAAGTTGAGAAGAGGTTTAGAAGCCCACTGTATCTAAATACCACAACTCCCTGAAAAGAGTCACCCTGTCTTTCCCACCTTCCCAATCTCACACATTTTTTCACTGGCAAACTAACTCAAAACTCTCTATGGAAGGGTGTGTTTTGAGATCGAATCATCCTTAGAAGGGGTTGGTGCTGATGCTGCTAAGATGACAATGACCAATCTGACCTAGTCCTAATGCTGCAGCCTGATTTTTAAAGGCCTTTACAGTTCAATTTCTCATGCCTGACAGTCTTTTCCTAAATAAACAGATACACAGAACTGTGCATATGTGTGTATAGCTGAGATCATCACAAGTATCCCATTGGGTCATCACTGCAGTTTTTAAATCAATCGTCTTTAAGTGGGCAATCAAATCCTAACAGAGCAAAATGAGGTAAAAGGGAGTCAAGATGGGAAACCCAGTGGCTGGGACCACAGGTTGCTGAGTAGGTGGTGATTCAGGAAAAGTGGAGGTGATATGGATCCAGGGAGCTGAGAAAGAGGCCCCAGGCTGAAGCTTGGGTGTTTCCAAGTTTCTTTAGATCAGTGGTCCTCAACAGTGGCAGTACATCAGAGACACCTGGGGAACTTTATTTTTATTTTTTTGAGTTGGAGTCTCACTCTGTCGCCCAGACTGGAGTGCAGTGGCCGTTACCGGCCACCGCAGCCTCAACCTGCTGGGCTCCAGCGATCCTTCTGCCTCAGCCTTCCATGTAACTGGAACTACAGGTGCACGCTACCACATCCAGCTAATTTTTTGATTTATTGTAGAGATGAGGTCTCACCAAGTTACCCAGGTGGTCTCGAACCCGCGGGCTCAGGCAATCCACTCACCTCAGCCTCCCAAGGCGCAGTATTACAGGCTGAGCCACTGAGCCCAGCACCTGGGGAACTTTAAAGCAACACCAATGTCCAGGCCCCAACCACAGGGTAAGACTTTACATAGCACAAAAAAACCCAAAACAAAACATTCTAACAACTGAGAGTGGGGATGGTGGGCAGTCAAGTAAGGCTGAGTAGGAGGTATGCAGAAAGTAAGGAAGATTGGGATACTTTTAGAGAAAACGCTGGAGAAAATGGACCAAAGATCAGGTTAAAGACCATGAATTTGTAGACTAGCAAAGTTTATGGTTATTTGACTTTTTTCCAACATTGCTCAGCTGCCCATGTTAGAAGAAGAGTAAGTGGAGTGTAAAATAGATCTGTGGTTGAGAGTTTGCCAGGCAGATGTGGCAGAAGAATAGAAAGGAAAGGAAATGGAGGAGGCTATTGAGAAAGAATTACAATGATCAACCATGGGATTCTGTGAGAAGCCAGGAAGAGACTGGGAGCCTGGGAGAGCATGGTGGGACCAAGGGAAAGACAAGTCTCTGCTGATGTAGTGAGAGTAGAGGATGCTGGGAGGAATTGGGAGTTATAGTAGAAGTAAGAAACAGGAGATGCATTTTTTTCTGATGAAATAGGCCCAGGTGATAGAATGTGGCTCTGAAATGGAGTAGAGGGGATGGTAAAAGGAATTAAGAAGGTCCAGAAATTCTGGAGCTAGGCTTTTTGGTAGGTGGCCCATGTTGTTATTGAAATTTGAGATCATGGAATAGAAAGATTGTGATCAGATCCCCAAGTCCTCAGTAACAGAAAGGAAAGGCCTGGAACTCAGTAGGAGACAAATGTAGGTAGAAGATATGGGTCTCAGAGTGGATGCTATTAGGTTGTTTAGTCTCAGTCAATAAATGGTTACCAGGCATGTGAACTGGGGAGTTAATTGACTGTGTCCATAATTCAGAAATCAACACCTAAGAACACGTAGGTACAAAATCAACTACATCTATATAAACCCTTATTATGCTCCAGAATCATTGTCAGGGGCTTTGGAAGATACAAAGATGGATCAATCATGGTCTAAAAAAATTATATTATTCTTGAAATATGTTCTTTTTAAGCCAAATTGCAATACAAAGAGTAAAAAGAATTTTTAAAAATAACAAAACATCAGAGAACTTTGGCATAATGTCAAATAAGTTTAATATAAGTGTAACTGGAATCACAGAAGGAGAGAATGATACAGAAAAATCAGCTGAGAATTTTCCAAAATTAGAGTTTTTGAATATAAAGTATAATTTTTATTGACAACATATAGTTGGCACTTGTTTTTATATTCAGGCTAACACTCTCTGCTCTTTGATTGGAATGTTTAATTCATTCAAATTTAAAATTAATATTGGTATGGTTGAATTTATGTCTGCCATTTAGCTAATTGTTTTCTATATACCACATGGCTTTTTTATTTCTCTGATTCTCCTTCACCACCTTTTTTTGTATTAAGTAGATATTTTCCATTATACCATTTTAATTTTTCTTATTATTTTTTACTGTAGTTTTTGTGTTTCTTAGCAGTGGCTCAAGAGATTACTACTGTACCTTATTTTAGAACAATTTATCTCAGATTAAGACTAACTTTAGTTTAATAAAATATAGAAACTGCTGCAAAAAAAACCATGTTCTTTTTGATGACCCTCTCTGCATTGTTTCATATTTACTTTACTCATTTATATCAGGCACATTTTGCTAAAAGTCATCTTATTATTTTTTGTTATATCTTGAAATGTGACTTTGGCAGAAAGGGAGAGAAGGATTTTTTTTTTTTTTTTTTTTTTTGAGTTGGAGTCTCACTCTGTCACTCAGACTGAAGTGCAGTGGCCGCTACCAGCCACTGCAGCCTCGACTCGCTGGGCTCCAGCGATCCTTCCGCCTCAGCCTTCTAAGTAGCTGGAACTACAGGCACGCGCTACCACGCCCAGCTAATTTTTTTGATTTATTGTAGATATGAGGTCTCACCAAGTTGCCCAGGTGGGTCTCGAACTCGCGGACTCAGGCAATTCACTCACCTCAGCCTCCCAAAACACCAGATTACAGGCTGAGCCACCGAGTTCAGCTGAGAAGAATTTTCAACATGTGATTCTCCAGCTTGAGAGTTGTAGTGAGAGCAATTGACATTTCATATTTTTACTGTCTTAAAGAGGATTATGAAAAACCAGGAATCCAGACGTTCAAGAGAAAAAATTTTCACATTTCCTCTGTATCATCTAGCCTCCAGGATGTGAAATTTATGCAATAGAATGTTCAAGTTGATTGGGGGTATTCTCCCTTTCTAAATTTGAGTTGAAGACAATATATGCAAAATTCCAAATTAAGGTGAGAAGCCATGAAGCAGGATTTTCAAAAGATATGCCAAATCCTGGCTACATAACCATTCAACTTTCATCTACAACAAAGATAAAAATGAGTTGAGTTGGAGATTGGGATTTTATAGAGGAGCCTATATATTTTGAGTCTCAGTTTTGTAAGAAAGAGAATTGGAAGGTACTTCTACCTTTATCTCAAGCCAAATCAAGGAAACTTCCAAGAGACTACTAGTGACCCTTAATATATGTTCTCTTGGATAGAAAGACTTAGTTGCTTGGCCATGCCTAAGAAATCTATAGGGCCAGATATCATGGCCAGCTGACTGCTTGTGTAGACCAAAAAAAGGACGGAGAGCTACATCTGGGGTAAACTCTCAGATTTGAAGAGGCAAATCTTCTGGACTCATGTGAAAGAGAGAGAGAGGCTCATCTTTGATCTTACCTGGAGGGACAAAGAGACTTCAGTAGAAACAAACTGAGAGTACTACTAAGTGCAAGCACTGAAAAAGGAGTAAAAACTAGCTGGAAGAGCACAGTCAAGGGTACTACAAGTGAAAGACCTCCAGCAAGGAGGGCAGGGATGGGATCCTCTGGAGACCCCAAACAAGTACCCTCACTCAACAGGACCATTCGCCTAAGAGTTTCTTGCTTCTTGTCCCTCTCCCTGATCATCACGTTCCAGCCCTGGAGGTATACAAAGCAAGATGGGAGAGAAAAGTAAAAACCCCAAGGCAGGAAAAGCAAAGTGGCCACCCATTCCCCTTTCTCTCAGGGCAGCCTCCCACTGCTATAGATCCAAGATGGGAGGAGAAAAGTTGTAACTGTAACACGAGTTTCAAGAGTTCACCATTACATGGGATTGGACCATTTAACTTAAACATTGAGACTATATTTTGAGACTTAAAGTGAGCAGTAAATATTTTTTTTATTAACTAAAAGTGTCCAGGAAATTCAAGGGACAGTCCAAGTTTTCATTCAGGCACAGAGGATTAAAGAAGAGTAAAAAATAGCCGGACTTGGTGGCTCAGCCTGTAATCATGCACTCTGGGAAGCTGAGGTGAGTGGATTGCCTGAGCCCACGGGTTTGAGACCCGCCTGGGCAACTTGGCAAGACCTCATCTCTACAATAAATAAAAAAAAAAAATTAGCTGGGCGTGGTAATGCGTGCCTGTAGTTCCAGCTACTTGGAAGGCTGAGGCAGAAGGATCGCTGGAGCCCAGCAGGTCGAGGCTGTGGTGGCTGGGAGCGTGCCACTGCACTCCAGTCTGGGTGACAGAGTGAGACAGAGTGAGACTCTAACTCAAAAACAAAAACAAAAACAAAAAAAGAAGAGTAAAAAATAAAAAGGTTGATTTCTAAGGCATGAGAAATTTTGGGGTGGGAGATTGGTATGTGCATTCTCTTGACTGTAAAGACAGTTTCATGAGTGTATATGTATGTCAAAAGGCATAATTGTACATTTCAGGTATGTGAAGTTTACTGTATGTCAATTACACTCCCAAGAAAGCTGTTAGTGAAAAAACTAACTAGTTGCTTTCTAAATTAACTTCAAGACTCTAGCATGTTCATTGCAACACATATGGAATTCTTTCCCTTTCATCTTCCTTTTGCCTAAATCATTCTTTCCTATGTGTCTCCTGTGATACTTTCAGTGCAGGTAAGAATAACTATCCAACTATTTTTATTATTTATGTAATACATTTTAAGTATTATTTAATTTTTTCAGATCAAAGGATAAGATCTAGAAAGTCTTAATTTTCCTTCATAAATATTTTCACCATAAGTTGTTTCATCCTAGAACTTAATCTTGATTATAATACAGACTCTTTTAAACACATTGTGGATATGCATACACATGCACACACACACATACACACACAGACATACACACACACAGACACACACACATCTTTAGTCTTTATTTCTGTGACTACTACAGATTTAATATTAGCCACATGGAAATTCGAGATTCAAAGAAAATTACAATGTTCTCAAGAACAGAGATAAAAACTATTTACTCTCATTTTTTCTTAATCTACCAACAAGGAATATGGGCTTTATTTCCTTAAATGTTGTTTCCCCGCTAATTGTTTTAGAACACTTCTATATAACCTCGGTTTTTCTCATGTGTAGATTTTATCACTCCCTAAGGAACTTGGTTTACATACTCTGATAGGTAGTCTAGAGAGATTAGAAATGAGCCGGGCTCGGTGGCTCAGCCTGTAATCCCGCGCCTTGGGAGGCTGAGGTGAGTGAATTGCCTGAGCCTGAGGGTTTGAGACCCACCTGGGCAACTTGGTGAGACCTCATCTCTACAACAAATTAAAAAACAAAGCCGGGCGTAGTAGCGCACACCTGTAGTTCCAGCTACTTGGAAGGCTGAGGCGGAAGGATCGCCAGAGCCCAGCAGGTCGAGGCTGTGGTGGCCGGGAGCGGCCACTGCACTCTAGTCTGGGCGACAGAGTGAGACTCCAATCCAAAAAAAAAAGAAAGATTAGAAATGTTTTGGATACAAATTGCTGAATTGGTAGAATACCTCTTAAAATGTTAGAAGAAAATACCAGAAGTCATTCTTCACTTATCCTTCAATTTGTGTTCCAGGACATGAGTCATCGTGGTGTTGGGAATGGAGTAGAATTGGGAAGACTTCAGTGAAACTACTGAGCTATTTTGTGGAATCTCATCTATAAAATCAGTGAATGCTTTTTCCCCCCTGGAATTGTACTGTAACCGGGTGCCAGTTATAGTTTGCTTGCATGATATCAGTGGATGCTTCAAGTCAAACCATCTCCTAATGCTTAGAAAGGTAGACCAGTCTCTGTCTTCCTTCCATTATTTTGTGACCCAAAGAGGAAATAATGAAATAGGGAGGAGGGTTCTGTGGCTACAGGGACAAAGTCTTGTTCTATGTAGGCACCACATTCCTGGGTTGGGATTCATGTGTCCGCCCAGCAGTATCAAATATCCAGCACCTGTTATATCCATGACACTTTCTTAGATGCAGTGAGGATGACTGGAGATTCCTGTAGCTGAGTGCTGGGAGAAAAGATGCTGCTGGATTCTTCCGGAATCATTTCTTGAGAAACAGAGGAGAGGAACTGGGGGTGGGGGGAGGGAGGTGAGAGAGGAAAGGGAAAGAGGTCAATGTCTGTTACTGAGTGCATCACTGCTGTAGGTCTCAGCCAATAAGCACAGTTCCAACCCCTTGTTGTTGTGATTATTCAGGGGTGGGTACTTGACTTAACTTTGTCAAGTTCAGATTATCTGTTGGCTGGGGAAGTGAGTCTCTAGACATGGACCAAGGAAGAACATAGACCCAAGTACTGTTGGTAGACATCTGTGACCATGAAGTTAACGTTAAGATGAAACTGAATCATGGAAGATAGAACAAAGAGATGGAAAGAAACTGAGTCTTGGTGATTTCTTGAACAAACCTATCTTAGGACTCTTATAGAAGCCAATATACTCCCTCATCACTTAAGCCAGTTAGAGTTGGCTCTGCTGCTACTTTCCATCTAAAGAATCTTAACAGATATATTGATCATGTTTACAAAGTATTTAGTGTTGGAACTACAATAGGTGAATCATAAATAGGGCCTATTATTATACAAAAGGAAGTGTGTTGAGTGAAATTAAATCTTATACCAACCCCTAAAAATTGTGTGTTTACATTTGTATATGCATGGGAGTAGGAAGAAGTTATATAAAGACATGTAGGGGATAATATATGATGAAAACTACCAGCATCTGTCCATCTTAAAATGCCCAGATGCAGAAAGTGAAATCCTTCAACATGCCCCTAAGTCGATGAGCACCCACCTGGCAGAATATCTGACACCCATCACTCCCAGAAGGTTCAATTTACCTTCCAACCCAGGACATGGTGGAAGCTTCTGCTCCCCTAATCCCACTGCAAGGGCCCATTTCACAGGACTACTTTTCCCTTCTCTTGTTTGGCCTTTAGTTACTTGCTAAATCTGAAGCTCCAGCCTGCATCCAGCACAGGTGGCTAGGACTCTGACAGATATATCATCCTTTCCCAGTTGTTTTATCCTTGCAACTAGCTAGAATCATCTTTTGCATACATGCACATCATTTTTCCAAGGTGCTTCCACTATTCCAGGGTTGCTGGGTTTAAAAGTGTCCTTGATCTAAGAAGTAGCTATTCCTCAGGATTGTGGGATGGGGGGGGCGGGGTAGTATCATCCTTTTCTGGGTCCTCAAATAATGCTCAGTTTCCTAAATTGCAGCTTATAGAGATGAACACTTTGAAAACAAAACATATTCTGCAGCTATTATCCCTGGCACTACCACCAATGGCCCAGGAAGAGGGAAGAACTGGAGGTTCAGAGGCTCTGCTCAACTGGTCTGTCTCCATGAATCAGAGACAGTTGATACCTACCACCAGATTTGTACCCCAGTCTTTATGCTGCATTCCCAACTTGCCCCTAATTCCAGAGAGAATCTCTCCCTTCTCCATATCCAAGGTCTGCTCCATTTTCCACTAAAGAATGATTGACAATTGAAATTCTCATGATGCTCTCCATTGCTCCTAATAAACAATTAGAAAAACAAAAGTAATCCGAAATGGCTACATTTCCTCCATTGTTTAAGAGATCTACCATGACCACTTTATTACATAATGATATATAGATGTGTCTGTCCTTCTCTCTAGACAGAAGAAATTTGGTAACAGGAATCATACTCTCTCTTGTTCATGCCTATATCCCTAGCTCTTGATTTGGTATCTGGAACATAGCAGAAGCTCAATAAACATTTGTTAAAAAAAAAAAATAGCAGCCAGGCTCAGAGGCTTAGCCTGTAATTCCGCGCCTTTGGGAGACTGAGATGAGTGGATTGCCTGAGCCCACGGGCTCGAGACCTGCCTGGGCAACTTGGCGAGATCTCATCTCTACAATAAATCAAAAAAATTAGCCTGGTGTGGTAGCGCGCACCTGTAGTTCCAGCTACTTGGAAGGCTGAGGCAGAAGGAGCCCAGCAGGTCGAGGCTGTGGTGGCCGGGAGCGGCCACTGCACTCCAATCTGGGCGACAGTGAGACTCCAACTCAAAAAATAAAAATAAAAATAAAAAATAGCAGATAGGCAGTTGTACAGATGGATGGATGACTGAATGGATGAGTGGATGGAAGATGGTTAGACAGATGGGTGAATGGGTGATACATTAATAAATCTGTAACTTCCCCAGGAGTCAAAATAATGCCTCATGGGCCAAGTCCCTTTGGGCTATAAAAGAATAACAAATATCAGTATTATTTATTAGCACCTAAAAGATATTCTCATAGACTTGCTCTTACTGACTATCCCAACAACTGTAATGTAGATATTATTACCTATTTTACAGATGAGGGACTCAAAGTCCAGAGGCTTTAAAGTTGCCTAAGTTTCCTGCTAGCTACTGTTCATCCCAGATCTAAAATCAGGTCCTATACTTCACAGCCCAGACTGTTTCCACCACTGAGCTGCCTTTTACAATTGAGGGAAACCTCTAAATTCTTGAAATAACATTAGAGTTTTTATAGAAATAAATGTTTAGTGTGCAGATTAAGAATCTGATGGTAACATGAAAGAGTACTGAGAAAAATGAATATAAGAATAGAATGAGTTATTGCAGAAGAAACACACATTTGTATTTAATGTGATTTTACTTTCTTTTCTTTTTTTAAAAAATAAACCACCAACTTGCAACAATTAGGTTGTAGTTACAGGCAGCTTGAAGAAGGATGTTTTGAATTAACAACTAAATTGTCAGGTTTCTTTGTGAAGCATTTTATTGTTGGGTATAGTTGGAAGAAATGTGTCCCCAGGGAGGCCCATTTGCCATTCATATTACTCTGCTGAACAGATGACGTGCCCACAAAGCATTCCTCCTCCTCCTTCTCTCCAGCCCTTAGCACTCCAGCCACGCTTCCTTGGGCCACCAGGACTGTGCACATACTGGGAAGGGACCTCAGAGAACAGCTAATGTGAGCTCTCATTCATGCAGAAATCCTGCTTTAGTGTCCTAAAATGAGGGTATATAGACTCTGCTTGATCGCAGACCATGGCGGGGTCAATGTGGAGAGGTGGTAGACATTCAAGATCAAGCTCTTTCCTAACTCATCCCTAGATCTGGGATCTCAGATACGTTTTATAACCTCTCTTTCAGTTCTCTCATCATACCAATTTTCAAGACTAGGGTGAAGACTTTATGATCAAAAACATACCAAATGCTTCATACAGACCCTGGCTCATAGTGGGTGCTCAATAAATGGGGGTATTCCATTCAATTTCTCCCTCCCTTTATGGTTGGAACCTCTACAATGTTGTGGGACTATTTTGCTTTGCAACTTTCTAACTCTGGTTTCTCTGACCATCAGACACAAGTCTTCCTGGTGCTCACACTTCAAATATTGAACAGTGTGCCCCCATCCCTTGTGTCATCTTTTCTTCCACACTAACCAGGTTTGGGCTCTTCAGCTCTTCTCACATGGTGTGGTTTGTCATCCCCTCAGTATCCTTGTCTCCCTGATCTGCATGTATCATGCTTTGCTGATGACCCTCTCATGGTGATTTAGTCTGATCAGGCCAGCTGTGAAGGTGAGGAGATTTGTCCTTCATGTCTCTCCTATTTCTCTTCTTCCACCCCTATCTCAGATTCTTTATGGCTGTGTATGTCTCTGACTTACCTACTCACTGATGACCCAAAGTAGAGAAGACCATATTGTTGGATTCAAGACAGCTACAAGAGATGATAACGAGAGGAAGGTGAGTCTCCAGACGGCCCTGGTATGACCCAACATGAGCACCTTCCCCTTCTGTCCCCATAGTGCCAACCCTCCTTACCCTAATAAGGGAAGACCCATATTCCTCTCTTGACTTCTGATTACTATGTTGAGGATAATGTTACTTCTTCAAGGGCTTTTAATTTTCCAGAACATATGAGCACAATCTGAGTGACCAAAGACCAGTGCTCATTGGTATAAATGACCCTTGACTCCTGATAACCATCAGGAGTTATTGCCAGGAGTTGGGGCATCTGTCAAAGTGGGTCCGGCCCCAGTCCCATGCCAATGATTGATGTGTTTGTCAAAAGCTAAGGCAATGATCAAAATCATAAATATGGGTTGAAATCTTTAGTGTGTATCTAAAGCACCCGAACACATAAAAAGATTCGTGAAGAACTGGGGGCAGATTTCTGAGATTTCAGCCGCTCTTATTCTAACGTCTGATTTATTTATTATTAGAAAATCAAAGAACCCAAATGCTTTATGCCAATGAAGTCTCTGGGCCAGGTTCTTAAACAGTGGAGACTTAAAAGAGAGTTAAAAGGAGAGGCATTTCATTTGGCAGCAATTCAAGTCTGTAGGTTCAGAATCAGGCCCAGGAATGTGCAGGCCAAGGGGTCAGGAAGAAGATTGCTTCCATAGTCTCCAGCTTGTTCAAAGCTCAGTCACCCAAGTCGTTGAAGGTGAGTGGGTACAGAGAAACAATATCAGACTGGGTGCACACTGCCATAGGTGTCTTTGCCATCTTTTCCTCAGAACCAGGGTTTGGAAGCTGACTTGGGCCTTCATGCAGACATTGAGAAGAAAGCTGATTGGAGATGCCCTACTAAAAAAATGCTAACTTACAAACTCTGGAGATTGAAAGTCCAAACTTTCTTCAAACCATTTGAGTCATTTGGGAGGTGAACACTCCTCCGAATTAAACACTGATCTTTGGAAGTGCTAAAGAAGTGCATAACAAACTTTGAAACAGACTAAACCATTTTTGTCTTGGGATGGAGAAGAAAGAAACGTTTCCACTGGCTCCTGCCTCTGGGCACAGGCCGAAGCCCAGGCTGGGGGTGGAGAGGGGGTCCTGACTGGGCATTAAGTGAGCAGGTGGCTGCCAACACAGTGGGGTGTCTTAGGTTATTCCGAGGCCATTGAGTCCAAAGTAGCCCCACTGCCTACAGCCAGCATGTCATATGGGAGTTGTCTTTTTTAAGTATCATTTTAAAATCTTTTTTTTTCCCTCCTCTTCATGGGAGTTAAGGCATTATATACTAGAATGAGCTAACAACTACTTCACTAAGACACTAATTTTTTTGATTCTTTACTCCTTAAAAGATACTTTATATATGTTCTAACAGTTACTCTTTACAAAATTCAACTCTCTAGTCTGAAATTATTTCTCCCCTCTTTCCCAATGAGAACACCAAGATGCAAAACATCTGAGTGACTTTTCCAAGATCACAGTTCTTGGTCATCAAATCCTACATTATTTCCTCTAGACAATGCCACTTTGTGGTGCCCAGCAAAGGCCTGGGTCCCATAAAGAGAAGAGGAGACTTGGAGTAGGAGAAAGAATTTTAAACAGCTCCACATTTAAAATTTAAAGTTTGTTAAACTCACCAGCTGTGAGACCTGGGGCAAGTCATTTTACCTCTCTCCATCTCAGTTTTCCCATGTGGAAAACAAGAATGATCATTCCCAACTTTATGGAGTTGCTGTCACCATTCAATGAGATGGACACTTGAGAGTGTTCTGCACAGGCTTAGTGTATACAGTCAGTGCTCAATATAAGCAAACTGAATCTCATTCGGACTCCAGACACTAATTTAAACAAGAAAACTGAGGAACAGAAAAGGAGCCTGGAGCATGGTAACAGGAGGAGGGAACTGTTATACCAGGAATGTAGACCAGAAGCCTGTTTTGCCTCGTTCCTAGCTAGGCAGAGATCAAATATCCCACTGTGTATGATGTCCAAGAGAGAACAAATAGAGATGGACTCATCTTTTCTGAATCATTGATTGCATTTGTCTTGTGAAAAATTCTATTGCTGTCTTTATGGCAAACTGTAAAAAAAGTATTTTTACTCCTCGTGTATCCAAGAATAACACAACACCTCCCCCCATAGCTATTTTATTATGACCGCAATCAAAGCTGAAAACAATTTCATTTTCCTCCTTTGAGGTCTTCGGAAACAATTTTAATTTCATAATAAAGTGAGACAGCATAGGATTTGTTTCTGAGAGACAGCAGACAGGGGTGGGAGGCCAGAGATCCAGTTTTTGAGCTGGGCCTGTGCTGGGGGGGTTGGGGCTGCCCTCCAGCCTGTGCTCCAGATGGCCTGGACTGAGATTCAGAAGCCCCTTCTCCACGCTTCCTCCCAGCAGGCTCTGACCATGCGGGAAAACAGAGTGTGGGCTCACCTCACTCAGGAGCAGGGAAAGGACATGGAGTCATTCACGTAGGGTAATTCTGGAGCTCCAACAGGCCATGGTAGAACTGGAGAACTCCCAGGGAGAGAAATGGGCATTCCCCACCCCCACTGCCAGCTCAGTAGCGAGGCTCCACCTGTGACCTCCACTGTGGAAAATGACATCACCACTCCCACTGCCCCAAGCCAGGAACCCGAGTCATTCTTGATGACCCCATGCCCCCCACATGTCTTCAGGTGTCAAGTCCTCTGATTTCTCTCGAGATTTTCTTGAATTCATCTCTATCATTCCACACACTGCTGCTGCCCTTGCCCAGAGACTATTATCTTGCTGTCACCTGGAGTATCACAGTATCCCCTGACTGGTTTCTGCCTCCACCTGGTCCTGCCCATTCCTCCTCCACATCACCAGGTCTACCCCACATTTGAATTCCCTACTTAAATCCTCTGACATCATTCAGTGAGCTTGAGCATTGAGTTCCAGTGTTTCAGTCTGGTACAGAAGACTCCTCTTTATTCAGTCTCTGTTTCTCTCTTTGATCTCATCTCCTATCAGCCCTCTACCCTTTTCCACCTAAACTTCAGACTTTCTGAGCTGCTAACATTCGGATCATGCCTCTACTTACTAGCTATCAGTGCTGTCTTCATCAGAAATACTCTTTCTTCCCTTGTTTGCCAGTGATCGCCTCACTCTTTCAAAGTCCAGTATCTCCTCCTTTGAGAAACCATCTTGGGCTCTTTTCCGTGTGCACCCTCCAGACTGGTCTATTTTTAATTCCTTACCTATTGGTCATGTCTATTTAACTAGTGCCTCTGTGAGTTGGGCATGTTCCTATTTGACTCATCTTTGTGATCCTTTGTAACCAATACAGTCCTGGCATGTGGTGGAAGGGAGGTAAAGAAGGAAGGAATGAAAAAAAAAGTAAAGTAGGGAGGGAGGGAGGGAAGGACAGGAGGGAAGGAAGAAAGAGGGAAAGAGGGAGAAATTTGCTTCGCCCACTAAGGTATCTTTCCTTGGTTTCTCAGATATATTTCTACTTGGAGACACAAAACATAAACTTGTACACAACTCTAGACTTCAAAAAAATAGAAAAGGAGAAATAGAAAGAGAGAGAGCACATGCCCAATGCTTGCATGTGTGGGCTGTGTGGTTTGAGGCGTGGCAGAGCTGGTACTAACAAAAACCCTAAATATTATTCCATAGGAGGTATCCTTTTATGAGACTCTCTTATGAAAAATGCATTTAGATTCTCACTTACATATTTTCCAACATTTTATGATGAAAATGTTCAATGCTGAAAAGTTGAAAGAATTATACAGTAGACATTCATATACCTACAACTTAGATTCTATAATTACATTTCAATTACACTTGCTTTATTATACACTTTTCTACCCATTCATCTGATTTAGCATCTATGCATAAATCTAATTTTGGGGGGCATTTCACAATAAATTCTAGATATCCTTAATCTTCAGCAGGTGTGTCACATGACTACTAGACTCATTTACACTTCACTCTTACTTCAAAATGGCTTCTGGTCAACGCATGGATATATCAGGGCCAAAAGATTTTCAAAAGACAAAGGTTAAGCATTAAAAATTCAGGAAGAGGCCAGGCTCGGTGGCTCAGCCTGTAATCCCAGCACTTTGGGATGCCGAGGCGAGTGGATTGCCTGAGCCCACAGGTTCGAGACCCACCTGGGCAACTTGGCGAGACCTCGTCTCTACAATAAACCAAAAATTATCCAGGCATGGTAGTGCGCACCTGTAGTTCCAGCTACTTGGAAGGCTGAGGTGGAAGGATTGTCTGAGCCCAGCAGGTTGAGGTTGCGGTGGCTGTGAGAGTGCCACTGCTTTCCAGTCTGGGTGACAGAGTGAGATTCCAACTCAAAAAAAAAAAATTCAGGAAGAAAAGTGGGAGAGAGAAAAAAAATTTACTCATAATTTCTGGTTGAAGAAAATAATATATTTCCATTATTTTTAGGCAAAGAGTAAAGTTATTGGGGGTAGATCAGATGAGTAGGGAGGGTATTTTAATACAGTTATTTGTTTACTGACTAAAAACTCTCTCACAGACAGTGTGATGTGAGAGAGTGCCTTGCCAAGATGCAAGATCTACTTCAGGACCATTTTTGCACACACTTTCCTCATGTCAAGATTTTCAGTTAAGAGTTTCCTAACTGTCTCTCTACTGATGTTTATTTGGTCTGCTGTGCTTTTCATAGTCAACTGATGATTTTGGCACACAATTCAACACATTTTTCCAATGTTTTCTTCAGTTCTGCTTGCTACTGGCCGTCTTGAGCTCTCTTCATCAATGATGCTTTCTCTCCCCTCAAAAAAACATTTAATCCATTTGTACACTGACAATTTTTTCACGGCATTATCCCCATAAACTTTGAATAACATATCCCTGATTTCACTTTCACTCTTGCCAAGTTTAACAAGAAATTTAATGTTTGTTCATTGCTCTAATTCAAGCTCCAACATTCTCGCAATGGCACACAAAAACATGCAACAACAATAATGAACGCCACTCAGCAAGACACACACATCGACACTAACACAGCTGTGTGATACTGATATACCAAAGTTATGAAACCTTACCGAGTTGTTTGTATAGTGTTCTCAACATAAGTGCACAGTGGTAAGTTCGTGAGCTTTATTGTCAGACCTCATAATTGTGGTTGTTATTATGACACCAAAAAGAAATGCTCTGAGGGAGGATGAGATTATAGCATTAAAGTATAATTTTATAAGACCTTTTCTGTGTGTGGACATAAGTGATAATATTCAGGAATATTTTATACAATGGAAAAGCTTGAAACTTCTTGAGCAATGTGGTAGATACCATTGATTTCTCATTTAACAATGATCCCTACTTCCTTCTAGCAGAATCTAGATTTTATCCAGATAACAGATACAATTTGAGGCAATGCCCCAGGACACAGATTGTTCTAATTCTAAACCAATCATGATCATTCTATTCCTATTAGGTAGTGATTGGTCTAGAAACAAATAATAAGACTCAAGAAGCAGTGTGCTGTAGGAAGTGTGTAGAAAACATTCCTGATTTAAAGAAAATGACAGAGAACACTCCAAAGGAAAGGTCTGTTGTTCCTTACTTCCCGTTTTAGATGCTACTGTGTGGGGGGGTGATGCATGGCACAGCAGCAGCCATTTTGTGACCATGAGAAGAAAGTCAAAGGATTGTAGAAAAGCCAACTCAAAGCCTTATCTCCTTACTTATTATATGAACTTAAAGAATATTTTGAAAGTCGTTTTTAGATGATCACTCTATAATACTCACCTAAAAGTATTCTTGACTAAACACAAAACAAAAAAAGTCAATATTCCTTTTCAGCTCATCTCTGTTTACCAACATTCTCAAGTTGGTTTGATAGTAACTGAAAGACAAGCAAAGAGTCTTAAACTGGCTAGTCTCATGTTATGCATAGTCCCCCAAAGTAGACACCAGCTATATCCCAGCCTTGAGTAACTTCTGGCAGTGACTTCCTGCAGCAGTGGCAGAAACCCTGCTCACTGAACTCTGCACATGTGTAGCCAAACACTCTTACCATCAAATGGCCCATTTCCCAGAAATTCCATTTAGAGAGAGAATTAGCTTGTCACCTGTCAAATGCATTGACCAGAAGAATCTGAAACAGCATCTACAAAAGTTTTTTTCAGGTAGGGACTCTTACTATCTTCTAGAGTGACAGCTGAGTAGTTGTGGCACTGAATAAATCAAGCCCCATAGAGTAGGGAATGACTAATTGCTGTGTGTTATGTTTTAACATGTTCATTTATTTTAGGAGATGTACAAGAGCCTAGAAATCAATAGTGTACTTGGCTTCCATAACACAGAGTTTGGGTGGAAGGAATCAAATATACTGGAAAAGCTGTGATACTCTTCGTTGTAAATACAAAAATGTATGAGTGGAAAAATTGGGAACATGTCTCCAAAATCATTATGGAAATAAGTGGGGGAAACTTGGCTTAATATAGTAAATAACATGTTAACACAGAACTCTTTAAGAGGGTTCCGAATATGGGGAACACCTGTGGGAACCCAATACAGTCGTGACCCATCTCCTCTGGAGTGTATGAGGAGAAGGAAATGGGGGAGGGAACTTAGACTGATGTGTTCTTTGATAAAATCCATTCCTTCCCTTGCAGTTAGGCATGAATTTGTGACTAAGTTCCAGCCAATGGAATATGAATGGAAGAAACACGTTTGCTATTTTCAGGCTTGAGCAATTAAACTTCCCATATGGTGCACTCTGTGCTCTTTCCGTTTCTGCCATTTGGTATAGAACAGGATAACACCCTATAAGATAATGGAGTCTCTATATGGATGGAGGCTAGAGACCTGAGTTGCTGCATGGAAGAGAGCTACCTACCACCCTGAGCACCTACTTTGGGTTACTACCTGAGTGAGAAATAAAATTACAGGTGTTTGAGCCATTATACATTGGTTGGCTCTATTTGATACAGAAATCTAGCACATTCTGAAAAATACAATTGTATCTACTAAGTGCAACACATGGATGTTTTGCCCACTGGAGTCCCATACCTACTAGAGAATAACACTACATATGAACACATACAAGATGAATGGATGTGTTCTCTTAGTCTCCAGTAAGGCAATTTTCCCCTAGAAACACAACTTAGTTACAAAGGTAGCAATAACAAATGAATGTTTGAAAGGTCTGCTGGGGCAGAGGTTGGACTTTCCAGGGCTTTTGGTTCCGTTGCCTAGTAGTTGTGCAACAAGAAATGTAGTACGTTCCCTTCTGAGATCCAGAAGTAGAGAAAAACAAACTAACTGGGCAAAGCAGAGGTACTAACAAAGTCTGCAATGCTCATTAATACATTTGTTTGTGTAGTACATCCATAAGGACATTGATTTTTAGATGGCGTCCACAAAGAACTTTTGAGTTCTACACTCATTTTGGCATGGAGCAAAGTGGAGGCATTGCGGATAACCTGCATAATTAGCGCTCTTTCAGAAAATTGCAAAGGGCTTAGGAGCACAAAAGAGGAAGTGCTTTTCCTGACCAAGTCAGAGAAAGCTTCCAGGAGGAACTGACTTGCCTTCAAATATGAGTTCAGAATCCACCAGTTTAGGAGAGGAGCAAGGGCATTCTGAGCAGAGAATCATACATGGATTTCAGCCTGGTCAGGCCATGGCCTTCACGCATTTCTAGATTCCTGGGCCTTGGTGCCTGACCCTGTCACACTACCGTGGTAAATGCAGTTAGTGTCACCCTTATCACAGCAGCTTGTATTTCTGCCGGGTTACCTCAGGACAGGGACATAAAACTCCCTCCGATAAGGGCTGGTGTGCATCCTAGCAATCTTGTCAATTATCCCCGGGCTGATTTGCATGCCCGTTTCTGCTCAGCTCCTACACTGGCTGGCAGAGGCCACTTCCTTTTATCGGTGTCTATTGTGCTGTCAGGCTTGGTTTACAACACAATAAGCTTACAGACACTTACAATTAATGAGCTTCTCATGAGTGTTCACAAAAGCATTAAAAACGAGCAGGTAGCAAATTATCTATGGATCCCAATAATC
This sequence comes from Carlito syrichta, assembly GCF_000164805.1. NCBI lineage: Eukaryota > Metazoa > Chordata > Mammalia > Primates > Tarsiidae > Carlito > Carlito syrichta. Next base: position 109,428 of record NW_007233125.1, read on the forward strand.
TGCACTTACATAAATATATCCAGTTTTTAGTAGACTGGAATTGTCTGAAAGTCCCTCATCAATTGTCAGGTGGGATGTCAGCTTAATGGGCCCCTGAGCTTGTTTATGGGACATCCTATCCCACTAAACTGTCTAAATTATCTGCCTGCTCCCAGTGCTTCTAGAAACCCACTTGTGTCTGAAAAGGTGGCTTCAGAACATAAGCCTTAGCCAGACTTGAAATCTGAAGATCTGAACCCCTGGTTCTTATGGAACCTACTATGAAAATTCTGGGGAAAGTTCGCTTTATTTTTTCCAAAATGTGCCTCCACAAGAGAAATGCAAATGTGGACAGCAAGGAAGAAAGCAAGTACAGGTTTGGTTAGTCTCTGTTGCTTATCAGCTGTGCAGTACTGGGCAAGTTACTTATATCTCAGTCTCAGTTTCTTCATCTGCAAATGGGGATAATAACAGCAGATGTGACATAAGATTAACTGAAACAAAGAATGGAAGTCATAGCAAACTGGCACAGCACTTTGTGCCAATGGTTGTAAGCATTTTTGCATGAACTCAATTTATCCTCACAATGAGCTTACCTTCCAGAGGAAAGCACTATTGTGTAACCCCATTTTGCAAATGAGAACACTGAGACCCTGAGAGATAAAATCATTTGTTTAAAGTCACATAGATGATGAAGGGCCTGGGCTCTCTGACCCCAACAATCTTGCTCGTTCAAATACTGTGCTGTCCTACTGTGCTCTGTGAGTGTAGGAGACTAGAGTGATGAACACAATATGTGGCCTGACTTTAAGATAACCCCAGTCTGTCAGGGAGTTAAGACCATTCGAGCTCTTGGTTGGTGCTATTGCTAGAGCAACCATGCTATTCGTTGTCATTGCTGCATAAAAAATTACCCCACATTTAGTGGCTTAAGACTTAGCGTCCATGGGTCAGGAGTCCCAGCTCTCTGCTCAGGGTCTCCAAGGTGCCATCAAGGTATCAGCTAGGTTGTATCCTTTCTAGAGTTCAGGGTGCTCTTCCTGTTCGTAGGGCTACTAGCAGAATTCAGTTCCTTGTTTCTGGAAGTCTGAGACTCTCAGCTCTAAAGGCCACCACAGTTTCTGCCTACAGTTCCTGAGGCCCTTTCTGTGGACAGTTCACATCATAGCAGTTTGCACCTCCTAGGCCCACAGAACAATCTCTCTCTTTGGACTGAGTCTTACATGAGGTGGTAACATAAGAGAGTCACTATCCTGCTACCTTTGTCATATTCTTGCAGTCGAGAGGAACACAGAAGGCACGGATCCCTGGGGTCCACCACAAAATGTCTGCCGTGCTCTACAATCTAGTGTTCAATTGGGACACCTTGGAGAGTGAAAAGATGCTAGTCATGATGATGCTGGGATAAGAGACATAAACTGGGACTGTCCTGAGCCAGCTGGGACATGTGAGCATCCTAGCTTTAAACAACACAGGCAACATGTCATGGGGCTAGTGAGAACAGAGTATAATTCTGGCCAGGTGCATCTGAGAATACCGTTGACCCTTGAACAACATGGGTCCATTTGCATGTGAATTTGAATTGTGTGGGGCCAATGATATGTGATTTTTTTCCCCAACCAAACTCATATAGCAAATACAGCATCCTTAGAAAGCAAAATCCACATATAGGGATGGCCACATTGTTGGATACGCGGTTGCACAGATTTTGGTATGGGGGTGGGTACTGGAACCATTTCCTCGCTTATGCCAAGGGATGACTATTTCTGTGAGCTAATGATTTTATTTCTGAATCAGGTCATGAAGGATGGGTTAAATTTCTACAACCAAAAACGGAATGGGGCAGGAGAGTATCCAGGCAGAGGGAGCAGTTTGGGCAGAGGTGTAGCAGTGAGGAGAAAAGGCCATGTTTTTGGAATAAAAGATGCCAGGAAAGGCTTGTAAAAATGAGTTTCAAGGTCTTCATTTTAGGAAAGCAGGCATAGGGATCAGCCTTACTCTGTACTCTTTGGCTAAAGCAAATGGGCAGAGGGCCTCTTTCTAACCCTTAGGCATCCTAGGAGACCCACAGAAAAGTGGAGAGAGGCTTTCAGCTTCTTGCATCCCTGTAGGGCTTCTCTTACGCTCATATGTGGATCAAGCACCCCTCACCTCATTATTCCTGTGGAGAAAATCCTAGAGGAAGGAACAAAAAGGGATCAGCTAATTCCATACATTTGATCAATGATTTGTTAGAACTGAGATTAAATAGCCACTCCAATCCACAGATCAGCTCTGCAATTGTCTTACTCAGAGCTGTGGTAGGCATGCATAATTCATTCTGTAGCTGTTTCTTGAGGGATCTCTCCTATGGAACAATGTGTCTGTTAACCCCTCTCCCTGCTTTGGAGTCTTGTTCATTTCCATCCATCTGTCTTCTCCTGGACTTAATGACTACCCTGATGAGGGGGGGCAGGGTTCCTGACCTCAACTTCACCTCTCACATAGATAAACAGGAGTGATCCTTGAGAAGGCCACAAATGGGCTTTCTACTGTCACTTGCTCACTGTCAGGTGACATGTGCTGACATCATGCTAAGAATCACCTCTGGGCTGGGTTTGATGGCTCAACCTGTAATCCCAGCACTTTGGGAGGCAGAAGCGAGTAGATTGCCTGAGTCCATAGGTTCAAGACTAGCCCGAGCAACTTGTCGAGACCTTGTCTCTACAATAAATCAAAAATTAGCATGGTAGCGTGCACCTGTAGTTCCAGCTACTTGGAAGGCTGAGGTGGAAGGATCGCCGGAGCCTAGCAGGTTGACACTGGGGTGGCCATGAGTATGCCACTGCACTCCAGCCTGGGCAACAGAGTGAGATTCCAACTCAAACCAAACCAGCAAACAAACAAACAAAAAAAACACCTCTGGGGAATGGGCAAGGAAGGTGCCCGAGAGGATGAGGCCTTTGGTTCAGATGGGATCTGAGTGACCTTTTCAGGCTCCAGCAGACAAAGGTGGGATAGAGATACTGAGCCACAGCTGTGCCAAGCTGTGATGGCTCTGTGACTTCCTGCTTGGAGCTGATGATGTGTCCATACTCTGTGCTCCCGGGGAGAGTGGAGCAGGTTCACCTTGTGAAAAGAAAGAACTGGGGGATCCAGGCAAGTCCAAAGAGCTGGAACACATCTCTTATTCTCTACTGTAAAGCAAAGGACTTAAATTTCCTGGAATTTCTTCCCTCTTTTATTCAACAGCTATTCATTGATCTTTATTTATGTGTCATGCACTGGGCTTGGCACTGCAAGCTTGGTGGTGACTGAAACAAAACCTATCTTATGGTCTTGGGTGAGAAGTAAGTATGGAAAGTTAATAAGGAAGAAAACTAATAAATACGAAGTAGAGAACTGAAATGAGGTGGTGGGGGGGCAAACATAATTAAACAGAGAAAGAGATTCTAAGAAAGTGACATTTTATCTGAGATATGAAGGATGAGAAGGAGCCAGTAATACCAAAAGTAAGAAAAAAATGGCTACACATGTCCTAAAGTGGGAAAGAGAAATTGGAAAAGCCCTGCATGACTGAAACTACTGGGTGAGCAAGACCCTGGCTCAGAGTAAGAAAAAAAGTGTGATGAAAGCTAGTTTACAAGATTTGTAGACCAGGAGAAGCTGGATTTTATTCTAAGTCCAAAGGGAATCTTTGGAAAGGTCTTGAAAATATCACACAGGTCACTCCATGGTAAATTGATGAGGTGGAAGGCAATGAAAGAAACAGGGAGACTCATTTAGAGGATGTCTCCACAGTCTTATAAGAGGTGAAAGGGCCTTACATGGTGCTGGTGTCAATGAGTGGAGAGGGATGTTCAGGTACAGGAAGTATGGTATAGATTGGATTATTTGGACTTGCTGATGGATTTGACTTGGAAATTTGGGTACGGCAGGAATCCATACTTATTCCCATGCTTCTGGCTTGAATGCTTGGTGAATGTTGGCACCTTTCAGGGAGACAGAAAAGATTAGGGGGAGGAAGAGGTTTGAGTGGCAGTCATCTGACTGTCTAGGGGCATTAGGGACTGAATCTTGGACTTGTTCCAGGAGATTTCTCCTGGGTAGAGAAGTGAGTTGATGGAGTCATCATCATAGGGAACTTAAGGCTATGGGGGCAAAATTAGAATACTGGGCCCCTTCCTGTTGCTAGGAGTTGCATAATTTCATGAGCTAAGGAAAGGCTATTGAATTCCATCACTCAAAGCTTTGTAGCAAAACCTTCTGCCTGGGAAGAGGCAAGACCAACCACAGGACTGGAGAATGTCAACATTGCTTCCAGGGGTAAATATGTCCCTATGCTGTGCCCGGCAACCTGGCATGAGCAAAACTCAAGTACCAGCTAATGGAAGTATTTCCATGCTGAAAGTTATCTTAATTTAAAAAAAAAAGAAGAAAGTTTGAATCTTTGGAGTATTGTTATGGGTCTATGGAGATTTACTGTGCTCATCTCCTTATTTTAGTGCCTATTTGAACATTCTCATATAAAAAGTTAACAGGACAAAGAGGAACTTACCAAGAATGTTCAAATTAACTATATATTAAATATGATCACATCCTGATAAAAGCAAAAATGTATTGGGCACCCATCATTTGCCCAGTTCCATGATAGTCCTTTACTCAAAGCAGGTCTATAAAGGAGGTCTTGTGTTACCCATGAGGACGCTGAGGCTTAAGTAATTGAAGTGGCAAAGTCTGCCTAATCCTATTTCTGCATAGGATGACAGTTTTAAAGTGAGCAAAGTATAGTAGGAATTGTCTATGGATACCAGCATGTGTAAGGAAGTCTTCAAATTGCACACTGATGATATAAACCAGGTAGAGATGGGTGGCCCCCTCTGGAAAAAGTGGTATCAGAAATGGATCAAAGAGGAGTACTCAGAGGCACCCTATCAGAAGCAAGAGACCAGAAGCAAAGATTACACAATGTAAAGTCTGATCAGGCTGGTGGTGAGAAGGCAGGTATTTGTCATATGCATTCAGAATGTTTGAAATATTCATAACAAAAAAAAATTAAATTAAACAGATGAAATGTACACAGATCTTGGAGAAATATTATGGTTTTGGTCACCAATGTTAATTCTACCCAGGAAATGTCAGTGGGTGAATCTCTACCCATTGCAGCCACGGCACGTGCATGAGTTTGAGGACTGAGCTGACTTCAGCAGTCTGTAGGAAGCTGGGTACTGGCCAGTAAATTTATAGCTGAGCCAAACAAAGTTTACTGCTCAGAATTGCGAGTCACACTGAAGCTATGGTCATGAGAAGCAGTGCTGGGCAGGGCCCAAAGCACACCTCAGCACAGGGAGGAAAAAGTATCCTCAGTTGGGATGAGCCTGATCTCCAGGGTCATGCAGACCTGGGGGTGAGCTCAAGAAGGACGGTCTTTTGGGGGATAAGGAAGCATATGCCCAATGCTTCCTGCTTCTCAAGAACTCTGTGTGGTGCTGTACACGCATTATTCCATTTAATCCTCAAAGTAACCTGGGAGAGAGATGCAACTATACCCATTTTAGAGATGAGGGAAGCAAGCTTGGGAGGATGAAATGACCTGCTAAGGTGTTCGGTAGTAAGCTAAGGCACTTGGATTCCCACACAGATCTGTCCGATTTTAATACAGCTGCTCTTTCCATTCCATCCATGCCACCCTCTGTGAATTCCATTCTGCCTGAGTCTTTGGCTGCTTCCTGAAATAGCCTCTTCCTGTCTACCTGCACCAAGTCAGCAGGATCTGGATCCGTTCCCTAGAGATCCAGGACAAAGAAGGGAGCCAGGTGGCAGAAGAGAAGCCACAAGCCAGCAGGGAGTTGGGACTCCCTTTCAATGGGAGCATGCTCCGTGATTTAGACAGTGTTCCCTGGTTACAACAGGCCGATCGGAAAGAGTGTCATTAGCAGGGAGACTAACAGAATGGTGAGACATATACCCCAATGGTCAGAGGCAACAGCCCCAGGATTCTCTTTAGAAGGCTGGTGAGGATGATGAGGGTGATCACACTGCTGGAACAATTTCTATAGGCAGCAAGCCCCTCCCAGTCTTTAGGACAAAGAATCTGTTGGGCCCCTAGAAGAAAACAGAGCATAGGAAAATACATCTGAAGGAGAGAAGGGGGGAGGGAAGAGGTAACACAGTCCAAGACTGGGGATGGTACTGAAGACAGTTCCAGAGGTGACATTCATTGAGAGAAGCATTTCTGGATGCCTGGGGCAAGTGGCCTTCCTAGCAGGGAACACTGAAGGAGATGGAAGGGGTGTGCTTACTTCTCCTTGCTTCAAACATGTTCCAGAATGGCCACATTCACAATTCTTTTCCATGAACAAGCAGACTTTTTAGTAGAAAGGGACCATTCATTTTCCCTCTTTCCCAGAAGAAATTTCCCAGTGGAAAAACAAAAAGACCAATGGTGTGGCAGACAACTTATGCATGTAAATTCACTCCAAAGAAAGAGTTAAAGTGCTTTCTAATATAAATTGGTTTTCGGTATTTCAGTGCCAATATAATTAGATTGTAACAAGCAAAGCCCTGTAACATAACACAGTGAAAATTTGAAAATTTGATTCTGCCTGGCAAACAACCAAGTCCCTGCGTGTGCGCAAACCTGACATTAATAAGCTACAAGAGATTACATGATTTAGAAAAGAAGCACTTGGTGTTACCAAATCAAATAATAGATCTCTAGGCTATAATTAGGAGAATTGGGACTCAACAATGAAGTCATAATACTGTAATTTAGCTGTGAGTAACAGAGCCATGGAGTCACATTAGGAGGTGGGATAGTATCTCGGTGGCGCGCAGCTCCCCATGGGGCGGTGGCTCTGGCACCCCACATGCAGCCACCTGTTGGCACCATGACACCGCATGATGGACCCTGGCCCTCTGTGACTTTGTGAGACCCTAGTGCTTCAGACACTAAAGATGGGGCTCCCCAGGGGCAACTGAGGGGGGCAGAATGGCTGCCAAGGCCATGTAGGCAAATTGCTGTCCCAGAGTGCTTTCCGAGCTAACAAAAGACACATGACACATGCAGAAACATAAACAAAGCAAAACAAACACTGTAAAAAAATTACAAAGAAAGCAAGAGAGAACCCAGCAGCATCATGTGTAGTCCCCGAGCTGCAGGGGCTTGTCAGGTCGGCCGAGTGCATTTTTCCTCTGAAATAGTTTCTACTTAGAGTAAGCAGAGGTTTACTCAGCCGCCTCCTGGCAGAATAACACAATCTTAGGTCATAAAATCATATAATTTCACTTGCAAAAGAAATCCTAGCAGGGTTTCTTAACCTGGGGTCCCCCGAGGAGGTCTGTGGATAGAACTGAATTTCGATATAATTGGTTTTCTTTGTAATCCTATGTATTTTATTTTATGCATTTAAAAATGCTCTTCTGAGAAGGGGGTCTGGCAGGTGCTGGAAGTGCTTGCCTACGTATCCCTCTAACCTTCCTGTATACCCCGGTTGACTTCCAATTGCCCGTATTTGAATATCTAGGTCTAAGAACTCTCTACCCCACCAACTATGCAAACAAGCACTTTCCGGATGCCCACATGTGGCAGGCTGCAGGTGCCAGGGTATTAAAACTCTAGGAGTAGGTGTATAATTCCCCAGCTCCCTCACCCTTCAAATGGAAGAATTCTGAAAAGTGGTTTTGCACTTTGTCCCAGAGTACCTTTGCAGGATCAACCTTCAGTTTTCTACTTTTCCAGCTCCTTTCCTTTCCTACTTCTCCATGGACACTTTCTAGATCTCACAAATACATCACTGGCACTTTGAATCTGCTTCTGGAAAAACTCAAGCAAAAATAGGTCCTTGGCAATAAAAGGTTATGAAACCTGCCAAGTGTATGGAGGTTCTTCCTCGGCTCCAATCACCATTTCATAGATGAAAAAACCAAGGTACAGAGAACTTCAAAAGGGACTTATAAAGCATGACACGTATTTATGGCCATTGTTGCTATCATGATCATATCTTTTTTTTTTTTTTTTTGAGTTGGTTGGGGTC
>NW_007233125.1:117441-129052 GCF_000164805.1 Carlito syrichta
ACCCGCTGGGCTCCGGCGATCCTTCCGCCTCAGCCTTCCGAGTAGCTGGAATTACAGGTACACGCTACCACGCCCGGCTGATTTTTTTTTTTTTTATTGTAGAGATGAGGTCTCGCTTTCCAGGCGGGTCTTGAACCCTCGGGTTCACGCAATTCACTCACTTCATCCTCCCAAAGGCGCGGGATTACAGGCTGAGCCACTGAGCCCGGCTCATGATCATATCTTGCGTACTTACTTATTTTCTGTGTTCCACCCTTTCACCTTGATTTCTTTTCTCTTCTTGTTCTTTTTCAAACTCTCTCCATCAGCAGCCAACAGCCTAGAACTGCAGGCCCTTTGCATGGATGCACCATTCTGTTCAGCGCTGAGCGCATTGGGCAGGAGCCTGGCTGGCCTCGATCCTGTTCCCGCTGCAGCAGCTCTCAGGCCTGAGCCACAGCAAAGTGTGGGACAAGCGTCTCTCCTACCACGTTCAGCATAAGTGCCATCTCCAACTGTGTGGGCGCCCTTTGAGCCAGATGGCACCTGGGTCTAAGTTTTACACATCTGGGATTCCATAATGAGGTTTAGCACTGGGAGGGAAAGTCATGTACTTATTTTATTTACATTGATATCATTGCCTTATAAAGGATGTAGTCCCAATTAGGTACTTAAGCAACTTTTAGAAATACCACAATTTAATAAAAGAAAGATATAAGGATCTCAGGTAAAAGGAAATAAATTAAATTAGGAAGTCAGTGAGTTACATAGAAATAATGCACAGCCATTTTAATAATAATAGGAAATAGTTTATTATTACTATTATAATAAACTATTTACATTGAATATTTAATTTAATCTATCCTTCCTCAGGAAATTGGTATTATTGTTTTAGATGAAGAAACTTCCTTGAATGAGAAAAATTCTAGAGAAAAGCTCAGTATTTCATCATTCGTGCCTCAACTTTAAAAGTTGCCTCCTCATTATTTATTCTTTCTTTCTCATAAAAAATGCCCCCTACTCTTTCTTCCCTCCAAGTTAGAGAATTAATCTTAGTTGCTGTTAGGACCACAATCTGATCGCATTATTTTTTATCTTACCTTGAATGATTTGTAAGATCTCACTCTGACTGTCTCTCAGTTCATTAATATCGCTCCCTAAGTTTTCTGCACTTTGACATAGGAAATGAAACAAAATAAAAATTATTTCAGATATTATGGGCAAATTGTCTCCAGGCAAGGTAGCTTTCCCAGATTTCTACAAAACTACATCTAAGATGCTCAGAACGTCCAGCCAGGAAGCAAGTCTCACAAGAGGAAACAAAGAAATAAAACCTAGGCCATGCAGACTTTATTTGTGGGCCTTGAACGGCAATTTCTCTGTCTTTATTGTCTCGCCCTTCATTCTCTATTTCTTAGCATTCCAATATGATCATTAAAAAAAAGAAGAGATCTCCTATGTGATTTCTCTATTCTAAAAGTTTCACTGGGTCACCATTATGAGGCTTACATTTTATTTTCCCTGGAGCTTCCAGTATGCATTTTCAGTCATCTAATTCCACCTTCAAATAACGCAATGCTGCTTCACAATTATACATGAAGGCATCCTATAACGGAGTCTCCCCGACTCTTCCCTCCCTTCCCTTTGTGTATTGCTGTCATTCATGTCACCTACCCACATGCTGTTATTACCCAACACATTGTTACTATTATTTTTTTAAACAGGTATCAGTTCAAAGTAAGAAAAGTAAAGGATTGTACTTATCTTCATTTATTTCTTCTCTGATTCTCTTCCTTTCTTTATGTAGATCCAAATTCTGACTGATATAGTTTTCCTTCTGCCTGAAAAACTTCTTTTTAAACATGTCTTGGGAGGGAGATGTGCTGGTGATAAATTCTTAGTTTTTGTTATTAGAGAATATCTTTGTTTCTTCTTTACTTTTGAAGGATAATTTTACTGGGTATAGAATTCTAGGTTGGTATTTCTTTCTTTTAACACTTTAAATACTTAATTCCACTTTCTTTTTGTTTCTGATGAGAAGTTTGTTGTAATTTCTCTCTCATTCCTCTATAGGTACCTCTATCCCCCAACCCTGGCTTCTTTCAAGATTTTCTTTCATTGTTACTGCTGTCTTTTGTTTCTTTGTAGCTTGACTATAGTATGAGTAGGTATCTATTTTTTTAAAAATTGATGCTCTCCAAGCTTCCTAAATCTGTAGTTTGATATCTGTCTTTAATTTTGGAAAATAATCAGCCACTAATACTTCAAATATTTATTCTGCTTCATTCTCTCTTTCTTCTTCTGGTATTCCATCTATACATATGTTATACCCTTTAAAATTATTCAATAATTCTTGAATGTTCTGTTGTTTTTTTGCTCCCTCATTAATTATTCTCTTTGCATTTCATTTTTAGAAGTTTCTATTGACCTATTTGCAAGTTCACTGATTATTTCCTTGCTCATGTCTAGTCTACTGATAAGCTCATCAAAGGCATTCTTTATTTCTGTTCCTGTGTTTTTGATTTCTATCATTTCCTTTTGCTTCTTTCTTAGAATTTCCATCTCCCTGTTTACATTACTCATTTATTCTTGCCTGGTGTCTGCTTTTCTCATTAAGGCCTTTAACATATTAATCATAGTTATTTTAAATGCCATGTCTGATAATTGCAACATCTGTGTCATATCTGAGTCTGGTTCTCAGGCCTGCTTTGTCTCTTCAGACTGTGTGTTTTTTCCTGACTTTTAGAATTCCTTGTGATTTTTTGTTTGTTGAAATACTGATACATTGTGCTGAGTTGTAGGAACTGAAGTAGATAGGGCTTTAATGTGAGGATTTATGTTAAACTGGCTAGCATTTAGGCTATTTTAACATTTGCTGTAGCTGTAGGTGATAAAGGTTTCAAATGACTCCAGTGTCCTTGTTTTTGTCTCTCCTGTTATCTTTGGGCTTCACTAATATGCTTCATCAGAAAGAGTCAGTCAGAGCTGAAACAGTCCAGCATTGAGATTTTTTTTCCTCTAGAGTAGAAGAGGTACTGCTATGAAAAGATAGTTCTGTCCCTTCCCACCTGAAGGATTCTGAGGGAAGACAATAGAACTAGGGGGAGAGGAAAAGATCTCATGCCAAGGTCTTTATTTTTTCCTCTTGCTCAACTCTGGGTTGAGCTTTAAAGGTGAGTGACTTAGAAACATCCAGATGAGGGAAGGAAAATATGGACAGGAGGTTTTCCACCCTGCTTTAGTTACAGGACTCTGGGAAAAGAGTACCTCTTGGCAGCCACCCCCTCCCCTGACACTCTGGCAATGCAAGAGTATTGGCTTTGTACTTTACTTGGTACCCATGGGGGTATGTACGGGACTCAAGTTCCTCAACAATGATTCAAAAAGCAGTGGATTTGGGATGCAATGGACTTGCCTTGGAGTCTTCCATAACAAAAGTAAGATGACTCCCCCAGAGGATGCAGAATGAATGCCAGGGCTGGTGGTGTCTTGGCAGACACAGAGCCACAGATGGGCCAAAAAGAGATGAAGAACAGGTAGCCAGGGAGGGCATTTAGGTCCAGATAAAGCTGAGAGGGAGAGAAGCAAGGCAAAGGAAAGCACTCACGTGGTGGACTCTGCTGTAACGAGATGAGTGCCATCAGGTAGAAGAAGGCATAACTTCATAGACCAGAGGAGCCAGAGAACACTATAAGAATGCCTCGCAATTCTGAGGGCCTCTTCTCCTAGAATAGCACAAGGTCCCAGATCAGACATTCTCCTCCCCATATACTCAGATGCCATCTTGATTTGCTGCCAAAAGTAGGGAAGCAAAATCCTAAAGAGACTCTTTAGATGTTTTCCATCAGATTGAAATTCCAGACTGGATGATGAAAGTCAATTTCTTTTTGATGCTAACGATCAGGCAACACTTGAAGAAGTCAGAGATGTTTGGACACTTAAATAAAGTACATTTTCTCTTTGCCCGTCTGAGTATGTTGGGCAGTTTGTGATTCTACTACATTCTTTCATCCATGACTCTGATTTATGTTCTTTGTGACTGAAGGTTTCTTATTTATTTGCTTGATTCATTGTTTGGAGAAAAAGATCTCCAAGGAGATAATAGCCGGGCTTGTCTTCTTCACCATTAGGTCCCTAACCCTGAGAACAGTCTGGCTCATGGGAGGTGTCAAATTAATACTTGCTGAATGATCAGTGCTTTGTAAAGCCTCTTTCCATGTGAGGTGAGACACATGAGTGGAAGAATTTTGAACCTCAAATAATTATATGAATTAATATTTATTAAGTGTTAAAATTAATTTATATATGTTGACTCATTTAAATACTTATAAAAACACTATGAAGTCAGTGATATTATTATCTAATTTCCAAATAAGGATGTGAAGGCACAGAGAGGTTAGGCAACCTGTCTAGGTCACAGAGCTCGCAAGAGTGGGGCCAAGGTTTCGGAATCTGGTTCCCACCCTGTGCTCTTATCCACCACGCCCTCCTGCCTCTCAAAATCTCATGTGTGGCCTCAGCTCACCGCCTCCTTCCCCTCCTCCCTCACACCAGATGAGCCACAGACGGTTAAGTAGGCAGCGAACACTTCTCAAGATGTTTTCATCGATTTTGCCAACACTCAGCTGCTTTATCGGCTCTGATGAAACATTTGTGACAACCACAGCAATTGCAATGATCATTTCCATGCTGAAAACATTTGCCTACAAAGCAGACATTTTCTCTTCAAAGTAAACACTGGTGCTGCTGAGAGCGGTGGCTCAAACCCACGTACCCTGTTTCCTCTAAATGCCTCGAAGGCAAAAATCCCCCCCAAGCCATGATGACAAAGGAACAGGATGTGGGCTTCTCCTACAGGAGACCTTGCCTGACATTCCCAGGCCAGCCATGAGGTGTCTCCCCTCATCCCTACATCTGTCCCCCAACCCAGCACTGACTTCACACATATTATAATAATGCCTGGTCCCAAGTAGCAACCCTTCCCGGTTAGGTGTCTGGTCCCATCTTTACTCTGCATCGTGAGGGTAAGGATGAGGACTTACGATCTTAAGCTTAGCCCACAGCATTTCCTTCATTCATTCATTAATAGTAAATAGAAGAAGACCTTGAAACCTCCTGAAGTTGGTTCTCTTAGTGTTCAGAGGAAAATAAGATAGAAGGCAGCAGAATGAATGGAAAGAGGAAGAGTCACCTTGGAGCAGAATTTCCATTAAGTATTTTTCTGTAAGTCCCATTCCAATAGGAAATTTGATGTGGGGGTGGGGTGGGAAGTCTCTCATTACCAAATAAGATGAATATGGGCATACTTAAGTAGAATTTAAAGCAAACATTCTCTGTCTGCAGGACTTCTCAGAGCCTCTGGCATCCCTGGTGGAACCCCCAAAAGGGCATGCTGTGGATAGCATTTTGCAAATGCATTTGACCATAGATCTGTTTTTTTCCCAGGTTCTTCAAGGTTCAGCAAAACATAAAACCAAGCTAAAGAAATGATGTCTGCTTAGGTGAGGGCAGAAACTCCCCAGTCTGACAGCGTTTTACATGGGCATGGATGGACGGAACACAGAAAGTCTAAGCATGGCTGAAGTCTTCCTGAGAACAGAGAGTCTCTCTCTAGGTCCTGATGGCATCTGTGTAGGAACAGCCTCTCAGACACATGGAAGAATAAGAATGTGCCATAGACATAAAGCAATGGACCATTACATGCCAGACACTGTGCTGGGTCCTCCTAGAGGCCGAATTCAGCCCCCGACAATCCTGTGAGGTCACATCCTATTGCACAGAGGAAAGGTTCCAAGGCCATGTAGAATAAGCAATGGGCTGAGATAGACAATAGGGGAGTCTTCGGAACATAGATTTAGTCCTTTCTCTACTTCATCGAGCTGCTTATTGTGAAGACTAAAATCCCAAAGTTGTGAACAGTTTACCTCCCTTTTAAGGCTCTGGGGGCTTCAAGGCCTGTCCTTTCCTTGCAGAACCTGACCAGAAATTAACTTCACTGGGGCAAGATGGAGACCGACAGAGACCCATCCTCCCCTAGTCAGAGAGAAGCTCTTTCCCATCTCATCTACACACCAACTCACGAACTTTGTCAGCACTCTTAAGTGATTGTGACTGTTTCGTTTTCGAAATATCAGTCGGCCTGTTCGAGTAATTTTATACTTAAATTATTTAAATGCAATCTATCCATTGAAGCAATTTTCCCTGCACAGGAGAAGTGTTTTCTTTTTTAGGGAACTGAAGCATGATAAATAAATGAATAAAGACTTGTAGCAGTGTCTCTCTCTCTCCTGAAGAAAGCACTTCAGCGGCGAGTCCCTCTTGTCAGAAATCTTGGAACTCGTAATATTCCCTGTGGTTCTGCCGCTCAGCATTAAAAATAACCAAAGACTCGAGTCACAGTCGTGTTTTTTTTTTTTTCCTAGACACGAAGCGCATTTTACGCCACAATGCCCGGGATGACACAGGGACAGTGCAGAGCTTGCTAATATTCTCCACAGCTTCTCTCCCCAGGCCTGCGAGCAGTTAGAATGGCTTAGTGGTGATCACAAATGCTGTCCCATTTGGAAAGCACTTCTTTAAGGCAGCACAGATTAAAATTCATGAAAGGCAGCTTGCTTGCATAAATAAATTAAAAGATGCAAAACTAAAGTTTAAACACCCATACACAACTAGCATTTTGCAAACACCATATGCACCGCAGTTCTCAATTCTGGGCTGTCATGCAAGAAGTAGGGAAAGAGGCCTCATTGGGTTTGAATGCATAAAACTGGGAGCACCTTGATCACCTTTGGCACAAAGGAGTCTCAGCAGCAAAGTGTGAACTAATTGATTTGAACCTTGTCTAAATGCATATGGATTTGATGGGAGCACGCCAATATCTGGAGAGTATTGTAAAAAAGAAAAAAGAGAGGAAGAATACAGGTTTTGCGAACTGACAAGGCCAGGCTTAACTCCCAGCTCTTAGAATACTGTGCTGGCTTGAGTAACTCATGGGCAGTTCCTGATACCCACCCAGTTTTCTCATCTGTAAAATAATCATAAGAAAACTAACCTCTAACGTTAGATTGTTGTGTGGAGAGTAAGGGGTATAGCGAACATCAATCAGCTGGCAGAGAGGGAGTGCTCACACACTATCAATTCTCTTCTTCCTGCCTCTATCTTGCTTTATACCCTGGTGGCATTGTGGAAAGGGAGTGAGCTATGGAGTCGGTAACCTTAGAACTGAGCCCCAGCTCTGTATCTCATGGGCTACATGACCTCAGAAAACTGACATCATCTCTCTGAGCCTCGGTTTCTTCACTTGTAAAGTTCAGATGGTAACATCATCTCTCTCCCAAGCATCCATGATATCTATGAGGTATCCAGTCTTTTCAATACTACAAGGTAGATGTGGCCAGCAACCTCATCATCATTTCCTTAGTAGGGAAACTAATGTCAAGGCGGAGTGACCCCAAAGTGAGCTAGCCGTGACAGACCCAGGACCAAAAGACAGAGGAGACTTGCTCTCACAACTCATTGCACGTGCATTGTCGGCCCCTCTCCCACCCCAGTGCCTTCCTGCTGACTCCATGGCAGCTCAGGGCCTGCCAGCGAGGAACTGGGTCCAAGTTTGCCCCAGCACGAGGCATTTTGAGGTTCACCCCACCCTGATGGAGTGAATGTGTTTTCATCCCTAAGGTGCAAAACGCTGCTGCCAAATTCCGATTATTCAATGCAATTGGCAACAAGGGGGTAAATTTCAATACCTTCTAGGGAACAAGTGGGGTTTTCTGGGGACCCCAAGATGGTGGTCTCAGATGAGAGGGTGCTGGAGCTGGAGTTCCACAAAACTTCCACGTGGGAGTAGAGAGCTCATGGGAGAACAGCCTAAATTGGCTTGGAATACCTTTCTCTTGATGAATTGCTGTAGTCAGAAAATCACATCAGGAGCTGGGGAGCATCCATCTGGCATTCTCTATCTGGAGCTGTCTAACAAGAGATTAAACCTCAGGGGTCATCAAGAATCAGGCCCAGACCCAAGGCAGCAAATTCTAAAACACATTGTATCTGTCAGTAGTCTTGGTGGTGAGCAACAGAAATAAATTCTGGATAAGAGAAACAAATTAAAAGTGTGAAAGGAATTTATAAAAAGGATAGCAGGGAAAATATTCCTCAGTAGGTAGAATGGTAACCCAACATTCTCCCGCTACAAAATACCTAGAAATGCTGGGGGAAAAAATGATCAACGAAGTATATACTTGAGCCTTTACGTTCTTGTAAAAAAAAAAAAGTAAAAGAAATCTTTAGGGGATTATAATAAAAAGGAAACTATACCCTCATGAACTGACCCTGGAACTGCCCTGGTAAGTAGGCAGAGAAGAGAGAAAGGGCATAGGGAGTACCAGAGTCATTGTCCTAAGAGCTGGGGTTTTTATACCTGCACTGGAACAAAAGACCAAACCTTGGGCCTACAAAGACCTCAAACAAAGACCCCTGCATAAAGCCAGGATCCTCAAGGGGTTACACTATGTATAAAAGAACAGACTTAAAAACTCACTCAGTCTACTCTCTGTGTACAAGAATGCTTGTCTGTCTTGATTGAGCTCTAGGAGAAAAAAAAAAATCTAAGAGCACGTAACCTAAGGACAAACCCTCACAGGGGTTTGAAATTCAAATTTACGCTATCTGTTTTGTTTGGAGACCTTGCCCCCCTCCCCAGCACAAGAAATTAACAACAAAATAAACAGGTCCCAAACAAGAGATACGTTGTGATACCTGGCAGATGCAAGACTCAAATCTTTAAGGAGGGATAGGCCCTCAACTCAGGTGGGATGGGAGTCCTGCATATACAGCTCCAGTACGGTAAAGATATGCATGTAATCCAAGATTAGAAAATAGTTTAGCCAGGCTTGGTGGCTCAGCCTGTAATCCCGCACCTTTGGGAGGCTGAGGTGAGTGGATTGCCTGAGCCTGTGGGTTCGAGACCTGCCTGGGCAACTTGATGAGACCTCATCTCTACAATAAATAAAAAATCAGCCAGGCGTGGTAGTGCACAGCTGTAGTTCCAGCTACTTGGAAGGCTGAGGCGGAAGGATCGCCGGAGCCCAGCAGGTTGAGGCTGTGGTGGCCAGGAGCGGCCACTGCACTCCAGTCTGGGTGACAGAGCGAGACGCCAACTCAAAAAAAAAAAAAAAAAAAGAAAGAAAATAGTTTAATGTAGCAGAGCCTGTTGGTTGCTTATCTCAAGCATTTCCATCCTCCTACCCTCCCTTACTTGGAACTTAGAAGCTATCAAAGTCCCTGGAACTTAAGGCTGGCCATATGGTTATGTTCTAGGTAATAGGATATAAGGAGGTGTGTTGTATGGAACATTCAGTAGATTTCCTCCAAAGACAGCTGGTATGTGCCGTTTGTTCATTCTTTCACCCTTTGCCCGTCCTCCTGTTTGGATCATGCTTGTGACAGCTGGTGCACCATCTTAGACCATGAGGACAACTGTGGAGTCACCCTGTCAATCCTGAACTGTCTGTATCACATCTGACTTTTAAATGAAGCAAATGAACTTCTATTCTTTATGCCATTATTTTCCTTATTTAAGTAACTCACACCAAGACTAACTCCTCACTAATGCAATCAGAAAAAAATCTACCATGAGTCAAGTCACCAGGAAAAATAAATAACAGAAATATGAAAATCAGAAATATAATATTGAAAAATGGATGATAAAATAATTTTCAAACTGATTAAAAGAATAAAAGAAATAGGATATATGAGAAAAGAGTAAGATATGAAGGAAAAGATCTGAAAACAGTAATAGAAATTTTAAAAAAAATTACCCTTACCATTGAATTAAAACAAAACAAAAACAAATCCCCAATGAATGGTTTAAAAAAATCCACTATACAGAAGGGAAGAGAACTTAGGGAACTGGGAGATACACATTATAATAAAGCTGTAGCCCTACAAAGAAAAGATCTCTAAAGGTCTAAGAGAAGAAATAGGTTAACTGACTGGTAGAATACTTCTCAACAGAAACAGGAGAAAGCAGAATGTAGTGGTATAATATTTTCAAAGAACTGAGATAAAACCACCATCAACTTAAAACTCCACACTCATCTAAATATCATTCTTCAATCAGGATTGAGAACAAAGACATTTCTGGATTCATAGAGACGAAGAGAGTTACCACCGATAGACCTCCATTTAAATAAACTACTGAACACTATATTGCATGGAGAAAACTGAATGAGAAGATAGGACTGAATTGTAAGTGTGAATAGCAAGCAAAGAAACTGATAACATGTGGGTACATCTAAAGAAGCATTAACTTATTAAGCAATTACAATAACAACTAATTTGAGGGCATAACAAGAAGGAACTAAAATAGAGTATAAGAATGAGAAGTGGGAAAATTGTTAAATTGTTCAAGGTCCTTTGATTGTATAGTTCATATACAATATAGATATACATATAGTATATATTACATACGTAACATACATATTGTATATATACAAGTATTATTTACATAAGTAATCTGCAAAAGTAAACATATTAAGTCAATACACTAAAAGATAGAGAATGTCAGATTAGATTCAAGGTAAAAGTATATGGCCGGGCTTGGTGGCTCAGCCTGTAACCCCAGCACTTTGGGAGGCCGAGGCGAGTGGATTGCCTGAGCCCACGGATTCGAGACCTACCTGGGCAACTTGGCGAGACCTTGTCTCTACAATAAATCAAAAACTAGCCAGGCATGGTAGCGTGTGCCTATGGTTCCAGCTACCGGGAAGGCTGAGGCAGAAGGATCGCTGGAGCCCAGCAGGTCGAGGCTGTGGCAGCCGGGAGTGGCCACTGCACTCCAGTCTGGGCGACAGAGTGAGACTCCACTCAAAAAAAAAAAAAAAAAAGCATACTGGGAATTTAAATTACTTCCAGTACATTTGGATTTGTAAGTTCAAGTTTTGACGAGACCCTTCTACTCTAAACACTTTAACAATATCAAGGATCTTAGAGGTAAACACATAATTCTGTCTACCCTTACCCAAGTTTAGTACAGAGTGATACATAGACATAGTAGTTCAGAAATATGGAGATGAAAGTATCATTTTATTACTGATCACAAATTTGTTGTATTCTTAGGTGTATGACAACATACTACATACTAAACCCTGGAAGTTATACTCAGTTGCTCACCCAGTAACAGATAGTGTTAGGTAACCTTACGCCTTCACCTAAACAGAGTCTGCTCCTTTAAATAGGACATGGAGAAGGAGGGAAGAATCCATGCTCTCCACAGGAGGTGGAATTTTAAAAAAGAGAGAAGGTGGAAGGGACTGAGCTGACCAGACTCAGCCCATGTGATAGAAGACCTGAAGCATTGCCGTGGGACAGGGGAACTGATTCTTGACTAGGGGTATGAGGCTAAAAAAGTGACCATGAAAACCACCAAGTAGAGAAAGGGTACTGCCAAGAAAGAGAAGAAAACAATAACTGAAAATAAAACCTCCCACTTAAAATGATCCTATTAACGAAAAGTATAAATCAAATAAAGATATGCAAAGCTAGCCGGGCTCCATGGCTCAGCCTGTAATCCCGCGCCTTTGGGAGGCTGAGGTGAGTGGATTGCCTGAGCCTGTGGGTTCAAGACCCGCCTGGG